>NW_003804489.1:498204-577447 GCF_000255335.2 Galendromus occidentalis
CCGCCTCCTCCACCTCCGCCGGACCATCCGCCACCTCCTCCACCTCCGCCGGACCATCCACCACCGCCTCCGTGACCACCGCCTCCTCCGCCGCTGAGTTTGGTGACGATGTAAGTTTTCTTCACTTTTCCACCGCCTCCACCACCACCTCCGCCGGACCATCCGCCGCCTCCACCTCCTCCACTGGACCAACCACCACCTCCTCCACCTCCTCCACTGGACCAGCCACCTCCACCGCCTCCTCCTGACCATCCGCCGCCTCCACCGCCGTGTCCACCTCCTCCGCCACCATCTCCTTTGATTTTGACAATGTACGTTTTACCACCGCCGGAGCCGCCGCCACCTCCGGACCAGCCTCCACCGCCACCGCCTCCTCCGGACCAGCCACCACCTCCACTGCCTCCTCCGGACCAGCCACCACCGCCGCCGCCACCGCCGCAGTAGGCGGCTCCAAGAACCGCACTCAGAACCAGCTGTTCGAAAGGAAAAAATTAGAAACTAATCTCGAACACTCCAGATAAGCGAGGGCGCTGCTGAAATCTCTCGGAATTCTCTCCAAGTAGATTGCGTGTAATTCGATTCTTCTCGAGGAACACCTACCAATGCTTTCATGGTTCGTAATACTTCATCCCTAAGCAGCGAGGGATTATATATGAAGTTCGCCGCTGTGGGCAAGAGTGTTGCATGGGCAATCCTTCAACAGAAGGGCAAAGGGTCAGAAGTCCTGTCGAAAAGCTCAAACTTCTGACAATCGTAAGTGACATTTTATGGGACTGATGCTTGGCCAGACACTAGTCAACCGCCTCCTTCGAGGCTCGAACAACCTGACTTTTGACTAAAACGGTCAAAGTTACGATATCGGTCTGCGGTGACGAGGGTCAACGATCGCCCCTTGGGCTGCCAGACTGTTCCACTAACAATTGTCGCCGCCACCGCTGTTGATCGAGGGATTCTGTGTCAGGAGAATGAGAAGCAGCGGGCCAGTGATATCTATTTCGAAAGTTTTCTACTGACCAACGCACCGACCAATAGTCGTGACCGCAAACGGTAGCCAGGGATGCGCAATTTCTTTTCTGGGGTCTATATAAAGCATTGGATCGGCATCGAAATGCCTGGAAATAGATAATTCCCCCTGATCGAAGGGTAGAATTCTGGGCTCTCGTGCGGGATCTTAAGCAAAACGAATTACAATAATAATGAAATATTAATAATGAAACGACAGAGACTCACGAACTAATTGAAACACATTATTTCATCCCGCTGAAGGTTCAATCAAGTGGGTGGATCAGCGACTTAAGGAAGATGACCAAGGACAATTGAGTGGAAATCATTGAATGACCTGCGGCGAAAATCCCCTAAGCTAAGTCGGGATGAGCGAATCGTACACCGTTGATGATCAATCGCCCTGCCGCAACCGTCTGTGCTTGAATTGAAGCTCCTGATACGACTATGAGACGGATTGCTCTTGGTTTACCGATCTCGATTCGGCAAGCAGCATGAGATCGGGAGCTCTCGCCTGGTTCTGCTTGGCTACTTTGTTTGTCGAGGGAACAAAAAAAAAGTTCATTCGATTTAAAACGCGTAAAATGGCCCCCTTCAGCTTGATTTGGGCCACGTTGAAATCAAAAGTAAAGGGAAGGCCAGAGAAGTGAGGTGGGAACGCTTGGCACAATTCGTCAGTAGGCGTCAGACCAATTTTCAGCCATGTCCGAGACTGCGCGAGAACTGAACAGATGCCGGTGGTAATTTCCCTCAGAGGGTGAATGCTGGGACTCGCGGATTCTTGTTGTCATGTCAGAAGTATGGTCTGATCATGATATCTTCACAACCTAAAGTGAGAAGAAGAACAAGTACGGCGATCTTCTGCCAACATCGCTCAGGAAAATTCACAGATGTGCTGATGATGCCGCAGTAAGTAGCGACGCTGGTGGCACCGTGAACCTGGATGTCAAAACATCTTCGACTTTTCGCTCGAATAGTGCGAATCCGCGGACAGCATCGGCGCTCAGACTTCTGCGGCAGCGGGACTGTGTTGTGCCCTTTGAATCATAATTCACGACGAGCAGCAGCGCTTGTGGAATATTCTAACAAACACAGGTGTTGGGGTACAGAAAATTCATGTACACACTTTTCCCTCTAAGGACGCTTTTCAATTAGCGGGTCACGACCTCTGTGAACAGCTGAGTGATTCAATTGGCATTCAATAATTATATATCACAGTGAGAAAATCTATCTCTCCGAATGGAGCTGTACACACGACGTACGTATGTATTCATTAAACTGCATTCAGTCAGGAGACAGCTGAGTTGTCAAAGGAATCAATGGAACCTGAATCGTCTTCCCAGACATGAAACATGGACTCCAATACAGTTCGGTCTCCCGTCGACGAACCTCGTGGGACCAGAAAAGCCTCCTGTTCGATGAACTGTGTTTTCGCTGTGATGGATGTTCTCCAACATTATCTCTGTGGCAAGCCAGCCAACAAGGAGCACGGGAATATCGTGAGTTGTGCCGGAAAGTCGCTGTACTCGGTGTACGTTGTAACGAGATTTCAATGCACACTGACTGAGAGGGTTTCCCATTCCGTCCGACTTTTTCATAGTGCCTAACACTAGAGGTAGTTTATGCATGGAGGTCGGAGGAGGGGAATCTCTGGGAAACTAGGACCACAAGAAGAAAGGGAGAAATGTGGTGTTTCGAACAGCCAGCTCTGGTAATGCCGACCTGGGATCCTTGTATCGAGGAATCTGAAACTCATCGAAAAAACTCATGATGGTACTCTCTCATTGTCTGACATTCATAATACTATGCGAGCTTTTAGCATTCAACTTGTCTCCGTGAATCCTGGCTAGACGTATGCGAAGCTGAAAAGGGTTAAAATAAAACTGGCGGTCTTTCATCAAGGACGCCCCTTGGAATTGATGACAACTCGCAAACTTCCCCATTGTGCTCCGTTAGCGACTGCCAAACTTTTCAGACATCAACCCGGCGATAAATGCATCGACTTTGAAATACATGCCACCCGGGTTTCAGGAAGAAAGAGTCGGTCTGCATGTGTCTCAGACGGCGATTCGCCACCACAAATAAGCTCTCTCGTCCGTTTTCCGGATAATGGTATAGCTCCTCTGGGCTCGTGTCCGCTGAATGCACCGACGTCAGAACCAGGGCTAATGGGCGATACGAGCAGTGGTGAAGGATGGGATTATTTTCTAATTATCGTGATCGTACTACGGAGCTGATGCGATATTAATACCGAAGGCCCTGATAATACTTCCCTGATACTTCCATCAAGTATCTGATTCCGAAGATGGAAACGAAACTGTATCTCACAACAGCATCTTCTGCTATATTTCAGAGATCGCGATTAGTCTTCGAATTGCGAGCTCTGTCATGCTTTCCTCCAACGTCAGAACAATCGTATGTTCTCAATGAGGGCATCTCGAATCGGAAAGTCGATTCCTATGTCCTTCCCTCATCAGATCAGGTGCCGTCGCTAGTCGAATGTCATGTCTGATTATCGGGTCGATCACGGCTGTGCTCTAGTACGGTAAGAAGCGAATGCAGAGCAGCAGCTCGCGAATGATTCGAGGGCGAAGACGCGGCAGGGCACGCGTCCGGTATGCAATTGTGACCGAGGACGATGTTGCCTTCGAGACAAAGCTTAATTCAGCACAGCCGATCCGAAATCGAGAGAGATCCTACATTTTTTGGCGTCGGAAGCTTTCCCTAAATTGTGTCACCGCGCCCTGTCCGGGGCATGTGTTGTAGGTCCTCTCACGGGATCGAAGAAAAACACAAGCATAATTCGGTCATATGTTAGACTTTATTGGCAGCACAACCGGGTCCCCTTGAGATAATTCATCCATTAGGTTGGCGAGTATCGGGGGACCGAATCGAAGCGAGATCGGGCGAATGAAACCCATTCGTCTCAGCGGCTGAAGTGGACTGAGCTCTCGACGACAGACAGCTTCAACTCTTCACAAATTCGAAATGATTCGCTGCTATGTAAACGGCAATATTTACGCGGAGTTAATGAATATGTATGAACAAATTAATACAGAGACTCTTTGGTTTTCCGGCTTGTGAATATTCTCTTCCTTGTTCCTCCGATCTGACTTGAGCTCAGAATATAACTCCCCATGGTTACGATAAGGGAACAATCTCACAATCAGCCCCACAATTTCCCTCTTTATCTACTTTGGTGCTCGTGAAAGGAATATTCAACTTTTCTCCAAAAATCTGGTGGCAGAGACCAAGAATGGCAGAACCAAGATGTTATTCGTATGCTCCCCCAAGGATCGGGTCCTCGGAATGAAATTTGCAGAAAGTGTGGACACGGCACTCGCTCGGAAAAGCGGTTGTGGGTGCGGAACTTTGTCTTGATTCGCATTGAGTCTTAGAGTACAAGTTCTCGTGTCGGTCTCACTACGAGACGATATTTCGCAACTTCATCTCCGATAGGCCAGACAGCCTCATAGCTGATGTAATAATATTACATGTATAGTATGTATAACATATACCGCACGCGTATCATGACGCATGAAGTCTTCACGACGGATAGCCTGAGATTCTGGCGATCTGAGATCTGGCGTTCGTGATCCGGCACGGAAGTCGAAACCTAGGCTCGTCCTGTCGATTCATTCTCTTCCAGACTATCGACTATCGTGAGCTTGAAGATCCGGTTTCTCATTCATCAGCCGATCTAATCACAAGGAGAGGCCCCCCATTTGACTAGCAAAGCCCTTCAGAATGTATAATTCCCAGTCAGGATCTAATCGGATATGAATCGAGATCTTGATATTCCCAATGAACCGGACCGATCACTACTGAAAGACACGAGGACTTGTCAGTTCTGACGTTTTTGGGGGATTCACCTTCATTGCAGAGGGACCCGGAAAAGAAACTGACGCACAACGTCTTGTAGTTTGTCATACTTATGGATATCGTTATGTCCGAACCCGAAATCTTTTTCGAAGGCGAGCATCGAGACAAAAGCCCCACCGTTATCAGCACGAAAGCGGAACCAGGCTTCGTAGAGGTCCCGACCCAACTCAAACGGTACTTCTTCATCGTCAGAGGCGTGCAGGATCAATACCGGTACCTCGAGCGACACCCGCTGCAACGATCTCGTCGAGTTGTAATTGATGGTATCGTCGTCCCTCGCTGACTCGACGACGCAGGTTTTGAATGCAGGCAGAATCGTGTTCATTTCTTTGCCGAGTTCGATGCGACGCGCTACGTCTGACAGCGGCGCTTCCAAAATGATGCCCCCAAAAGGCTCGGAGATGTTCGCCGCCAGATCAACGGCGATTGGAGCTCCGAAAGAGTGACCCCAGAAGAAGATCCTCTCCAGAGGGACAACGTCCAAAACAGTATCGAGTATCGCGAGCGAGTCTTCCAGTAGGGTCTGTCGAGTTGGGAGGCCCTCTGAACTCTCCCCGAAACCTTGATAATCGAAAGTGAACACATGGGCGTTGATATTCTCAGCCAGGAAGCGCGGTATGTTCAAAAATTGTCCACGATGTCCAGGCAGACCGTGGAAGTATATGAAGACTGGTCCTTTCTTGCAGCAGTCCTTGATTTCCTCGGCACACGGCCCACCCCTCGGGGGGATGTACCACAAGCCGAGTTGAATCGTTTTCTTGTAAGTGATCGTGTAACTGGACGGACAATGCAGTCCGAAGAGCTCTGGTCGTGCATAATCGAAGTCGTCGGCGGTCGACGTGCTGAAGATGAGCCATCTGCGGAAATCCGATGAGGAACAGAACACTGCTGGGAGTATCATAGACATTGTCATGAGGATCAGCAATAAGGAGCCCAAGAAAAGGCTACAGCAGCAACACCAGCCCTTCGTCGATGGTCTCTCTGGCCTGAGAGTCTGGCACCAGCCCCGCATCTTGCAGGTAGCCACTCTCGACGCCTTCACGAATCTCGAGTGGCGTCCTAAGACTGGGGGAGGGACGACTTTATCTGCAACGGATTTACAGAAGTTTTGATTTAATATCGAGAGCTTCTCTAAGTAAGAGGGGAAGAGATCGCGATGATTCCGTCAGGGAGATCAATCCGCCGCGCAATATATGATCAATACGCTACTCTCGATGAACAGAGACGGCTCCCGGAATCTCCGCAAGGATAAGCATCGCTCAAACATATTGTCGCCGGAGAACCCTTATCGAATATCAATATAGCTACTCGGGAGTAATATTCACTCAGGAAAATAGATCACTGAATCCGGACTGACATGATTCTGCTGAGGAAAGTGTCTCTTTGGGACGCCGGCTCGGTCAGACCGAAACCTGCGTATCATTGGGTGCAAAAATGTCTGCTGCCTCCTGGGAACACGAAGGCCTAGCTCCGTAAATCTCTCTAGTGTCAAGTCCAACCGATTTACTGATCTTTGATCTTCTCCGCAGCCCTGCTTCCTCGGCGCCGGCTTCCGGACTACATGAGCGAAAATAATCACTTACCGACGAATTGATTGATGTCTAGCTCGAAAACCCGAGCTGCTTCTCCCAAGTTGTATGCGGCGAGCCATTCCTGGTATTGGGGTTTGTGGTCAGGGAAGAAGACAAATGCAGGTGCTGAATCACATAAAATCAGACCTCCTTCGCACGACAGGTGAGCACAGCATAGAGCGTGTAACATGCTAAGAGACGACCCGTTGTTCCCTGGGAATCCGAGCACTATAACCGAGTCCGGGTAGACCTTGAAGAGACGGATAACTTCTTAGAGTCCATTCCCAATAAAAACGGGGGCGGGGTAAGCCCCGCCTTCCGGAAAAGCATATGCCTGAGACTCCTACTTCCGAAAGCGATAGAGCATGTGATGCGAACAAACCTTATAATAAACAGGCAGGACCAGTGAGTACATCGATATCACCGCATCATGCTCTGTGCGCAGACCTAGCTTCCTCGCGTTGATGATTATGGTTGATCCCGATTCTTCGAAAGCAGTAGATTTGATATCTCGGAAATTCACGAGCAGGACCGAGCCCGAGACGAGACTTCGCGCTTCCTTCAAGGAATTCACTTGGATGAAACGATGCTCCTTCGGGTTGAAGCCTCGAATGAGTTTCACATCCTCTTTCGGGCCTAGTGCAGAAATGTTCGGTATTAAAAAAGAGACCTCTAACAAAAGATTATTCTCATCATAATGCTGTTCTCAAGCAGCGACAGCGGAGTACAAACCGATTAATCTGAATTTAGAGCCCGCAGTAATGATATCGGTCCTCTTCTTCAAAGTCTCGAGCTCCTCGAGGAGTTTCTCGTCTACTTCGAAGCTCGGCCATTCGTAAAGGGCGTCCAATCCAGCGCCTTCGTTGATTCTTTGACCCAAATACTGAACTCTCGATTTCACGTCCTCCACCGATTTGCAGTATCGGAGGCACGTCCAGTAGGGCTTCATGACGGTGATCACATTTGCGATGCTTTCCAATACGCTGAATTCAGAAATAAATTTGAGTACGCAGCGGAGATCTAGTCACGCAGTAATGGTGTCGAATCGTTCTCTCGCTAAAAAGCCAGTTCTCAAAGTCAGCAAGACTCATACCTCGGGTCCACGTTCCTTGACTTCCGGCGGTTGTTGATCATCCTAGGAACTGGATCATTTAGCAGAGCCCGCAGGATGAGAGCGACGCTTTCGGCCACGGCGGGTATACAGTAACCGCCTTCCATGATCATGCAGAGGGGGCCGAAACCCTGCAGCATACGCGTCATGTGCGCGAACATCGCAGGAGTGAGTCGCATTCCACCCTCGGGGTCACCCAGCGCGGCCCCGAAGCCACAAGAAACTGCGGAAAACAACATTGGGAATTATCGTGCCATGACGTTGCATTCTAGTGTCTTCAGGAGATCATCAGGGATACCTGTGACCGATTGGGAGAGATCTACTCGATGTTTCACTTCTACTTACCCAGTATGAGCTCTGGCTTGAACTCCATGGCTATTGGCATGAGCAGCTGATGGAAAATCGGCAAGTAGTCCCAGTTCTCCAGACCAACTTTGTTCAACGGGACATTGATGGTGTACCCTTTGGCCGTGTCCCTGCCGATTTCGTCGAAATTCGACGCTCGGAGCTGTGGCCAAAACGATCCGTGCTCGTAACGATGTATCGAAAAATATAAGACACGCGGATCGTTACAGAAGGTGTATTGCGTGCCGTGTCCGTGATCGATGTCCCAGTCGACGATGAGAACCCTGGGAAGGAGAGCGCACTGTCACGATCCTCGATCCGAGCAGGGATTCGGATTTCGGGACTATCGACTCTGATCACGATCGGTACTGATAAGGAGGCAGAGCCCGTACCTTGTGAGCTGGCGTACGTACACCGCGTGTCTGGCGGCGAGAGCGACGTTGTTGAAGAGGCCGAATTTGCTGAACTCCGCTTTGGACGAATGATGACCCGGAGGACGAATCAGAGCTAAACCATTCGTGAGCTTTTCTGCTATGATCTGCAAAGGTGGTAACTCTGGATAAGAAAATTATCGGAGCGGAGATATTCTGGATAAGAAAAGTGATTGGCTAGCACAGCGCAATAGTGTCTGCATATCGAAGATAAGGTGAAGCATACCCGATCCGTGAGCTCGATCGCGCACCCCGCCGCGCGCACAGCGACATCATAACTGTGCTCGTCCGTGAAAACAGCATCAAACGCGGAGCAGAATTTTTTATGATCCTCGGGGTCCGAAGTATGTTTGGTAGCCTCAAAGGCTTCTAACAGCTGCCCGGAATGCAACAAGCGGAGCTCCGTCAATGTAGCGTCGCGCGGCTGTAAAACTCGAGAAGTCGAGAAATCCGGTACACTGACTGACAACGACTGGCGCGGGCCGGGACAAATGATGGAACTTACCTCGAGAACAGTGCAACGCTCGATCAACCTATGGTTCTTGATGCTCTCAATACATTTGGTGTACCTTTCAGCGCTCTCGGGATGTTGGGGATCCCATGAGCAAGAATGTTTCGCCAGAAACTCGTCGTATATCAGACCCGTGTCACTCATCGTGCAGCTTATGGATGAACTCGGATTCCGTTTTCGATTTCGCGACCGTAGTCCGAAGACGATCGAAGCTCAGTTGTTTTCCGAGCTCGACATGATCAGCATTCGGGAAAGTGTTTCTTTGGGCTGATCGCGCGCCACTTGACACTCCTCCACTGGTCAACTCCCGTATCGTGAGACCTCCACAATCCGCTTCGGATCAGCTGATCCTCTAATAGTGTCGACGAGAGTCTCCTCGTGAGCTCAGACCCTATGCAATGAGCCTGATGGAAGAGAAATCCAGAGAAACACGTCTATTCTTCAAGCCTCTGAACGGGGCCGCCAGATATCATCAGGTGCCTTATCCGCGCTACCTATGTGGTTACTGGGTGTTGCTCTGAGTGTCGGAGTGCCTAAAGACCTCCCGGTGCTCCGAGAGCATCAGGGCGCTCGTCGGGCTCAAGCGAGTCCTCAAGCTTCGCAGTTTCTAGTGCATTTTCCAGATTCCAGTTTCCAGAGCCCTGTGTCTGAACCAGCCATCGGATTCCGCCGCACGGTGACTCACGTCGAACACGCCTATAATAGACTCGGCTCCAAGGCAGGAACGGATATAGGAGGCACTTTCCCGACTCCCGATCTCGTAGGCTCCGCTTTTGAAGTCCACGGGTGTGAGAGAAAACTGGAAACAAGATATTTCCCCGGCTTCCCCGAGGGTTCTCTTGCGAGCGGATTCGACTGTACATCGCATCGTCTGTCGCATCGAAGAAAATCATACTCGTCAGGATGACTCCTTGCAGTCGATTAGATGATCTCTTTCTATGATCGTCGGGGCATGATAACCCGGTAATATTTCGATGCGTAGCGAGGAAAGAGACAAAGGCAACGAACACTCCTCGCCCTTTATTGATCGCTTCAAAGCTCGTCAAGAAATCCCATCGTATCAACAGCGTCGCCTGTCACGGTCATTCGACTTTGGTCTCAGGAAGTGGTAGCTGATTCAGTATCGGTAGTGGACCTTAGGAACGAATTGGGGAGTTAGAGTGATCACCCTCGGTACTTCCATATATCCGCGAGCCCGGAGCGCTAACTGCATAGCATCGTACTCTTTGACTCCCTTGCATAGAAATACTCACCAAGAAACCTATTGACTTCAAACTTCAGAGAGTGACAAGCTTCCTGTATGTTGCGCAAAACGGTGGTTTTACTGTAGGTGAATTGTTCCTTCGGGTAAGAGAACTGTGCCGGTTCCCCTTCAACGAGAATTAGTCCACCTTCCCAAGAAAAGTGCTCACAACACAGTGCGTACAACATTTTCAAAGCTGGAGTGAGCTCTTGCTTGTCGACGTGCAGAATAACCCAATCAGGATAAACCTGGAATCCGAATGAGAGTCTCCAAGCATCCGGATGTGGACGAGAATCATAAGACGTAGACGGGGAGATTTCCCCGGACTCACCTTAAAAAACAGCGGCATGATCACGGAAAACATGGAAACGATCGCATCATGCTCAGTTTCCAGATAAAGCTTCTTGACATAGATGACCAGCATGTATACAGCCTCTTGGAATGTTGGCGAATAATTATCTACGAAATTCAGCAGGAAAGTCGGTCCCCTAGCGAGCTCCTTGGCCTCTGCCAAGGACTTCACTCGGACGAAGCGATGACTCTTCACACAGCTTCGGTCTCGAAAGTCCTCGAGAGCACCTGATGAGGAAGAAGAATTCTGCGGTGAATCATGTTCCTCGAGATCCTGAGAAGTTCCCTGTCCGGGGTGGATTAACTCAGTGCCTGGATTAATTTCAAATCTAAGCTTACTGGATTCAACAAAGGGTTCCCGAGCTTTAATCAAGTCGGTCCTCTCTCTCAACCGCTGGAGTGCTTCGGCAAATGCTTCTTTTTCCGCGGGAGACTGCTTCGGGTAGTAATCTTTGGTAGGGTAGGTATCAGGCTTGCTACGACCGAGGGTACCGAGATACTTTATTTGCGGCAGAGCTTCAGCGGCAGACGTTTCCTGGATGAAGCATTTCCAATGCGGTTTCAAGGCCGCGATAACGTTCTTGATCGTTTCGGTCATTCTGCAAGGGAAATGCCATCTCAAGGCCTCGAGTCCATACGCAGCGCAGCTATTTTCAGGGACGGTCGAGAGGAGTCAGAAGGGGATTCAATGTGGGTTTGAACAATTCCATGATTGGATCTTCAGGTACTCGAGAGAAAACAGGTAATTTCGGACTCACATCGGACACGGCAGATAGATCGCCTCCTCATAATTGTGCATTCTAGGGCAGGGATCATTCAACAAAGTCTTCAGTACGAGCGCGACCCCTTCCGCTAGGGCAGGAATGCAATAACCTCCCTCGAGAACGACACACAACGGTGCGTACGGCCGTAAAAGATGGGTCATATGAGCGTACATAGCAGGCGTCAAACGCATTTCACCCTCGAGGTCACCCAATGAAGCGTCGAATCCGCTCGAGACTGAAAAAACAGAAAAATTCGTTCAATACCTCCCTCTCGCTCCTTGCTCCTCTTACGGGATCATCATGAGGACTCAAGGAATTTATCGGTATGGTTTTCGAACTCTACCCAAGATGAGCTGAGGTCTGAATTCGGCAGTCATGGGAAGCAATATATGACCGAAGATGTTTAGGTAATCCCAGTTTTCCACTCCGACTTTGTTTAATGGGACGTTGACGTTGAAACCGGTTCCGCGACCCGAGCCGATGAAATCGAAATTCGATTCTCGGAGTTCTGGCCAGAAGGATCCATGCTCGTAACGATGCACCGAGAAATACAAAACTCGAGGATCGTCATAGAAGGAGAACTGGCTAGCTTGGCCGTGGTGCACATCCCAGTCGACGATTAGGACCCTGCGGCCAGATGGGAGCATCAGCATAACAGGATTAGTATCCAGACGGAAGTCACTATCAGGCGGATGAATCCAATTTTCAGGAGTCCGACTGCACGCACCTTTCCAATCCCATGTGCTCCACGGCGTACTTGGCGGCGATGGCAACATTGTTGAATAAACAATAACCGCAATGCTCTCCTTCCATCGCGTGGTGTCCGGGAGGTCGGATGATGGCCATACCGTTGTCGACGCGTCTATTGACAACCTGGAGAAAATGGGACAACTCGGTTTCTGACACTTCCGAGAAATTCTGAGAGAGATCGATTGAAAATTCCGATCAGCCTACCGATGGGGCGCATACCTCCTTCATGAGATCGATCGTGCAACCCGCTGCCGATAGCGCAAGGTCCACCGTGTGCTCGTTGGCGTAGACGGAGTCGAATTTCGAGCAGAATTGCTCCATCTTCTCGGAATCCTTGCAGCCCTTCAGCTCTCGCAAGTTGTCTATGAGCTTCTTCGAGTGTATCGCTCGCAGTTCATCATCGGTAGCGTCTCGAGGCTGGAATTCGACTCCTATCTTTAGAACGAGCGGGAAATCGTTCGCGGATATGATTTCTTGGGTACCGTCAAAGGCATCTCCCATTAATTTTCCGTCGAAAAAAATGATTCGCCATCCGAGCCCGGGGAGTTCCAAGACTTCAGAAGAGAATCTTCGCACCTGACCCGGCTGGGTCAGGCAGCGTCGGAACATATTGCCGCCGAAGTATCCAGGAGCTTACGTTGAGGACTTTGCACCTTTCCACTAGGCCGTACTCGCGGATCCGTTTCATGCTCTCGGTGAATCTGTCTGGACTCTCAGGATGTGTCGAGTCCCATGGACAGCGATGCTGATCCATGCGATCATCGAATATCAAAGCCGTTCGACTCATGGTTGAGGAGCGACAGGTATCACTGAAATTACAGAAACTTCGACTGAGAAATCAGAGAGGAGGAAACTAGTCTAGTCAGCGTCTTCTTTCCGTCAATGCACCTGTTGCGGGAAAAAGCACGAGACAAGATAAGAGATGGGCTCCATGCTGCGCTGGCGGAAACGCGGTTAAGCGATTCGCGCTAGATAGTTGTCCCTTGGGGAAGGCGGCGGCGCGGCGCTCGAGGAGATCCGTCGGTAAGCAATGACGAATATTGTATGTTGTCAGAGCAGCTACGATCGCATGGCCCCGCGGATAAGTATCTGGGGATTCGACACCAATCGGAAATCGACCACGAACGGAGCTCAGCGCTTCAAGAGACTGTGAGTTGTGTTGTAGGTCACCAACGAGTTACGAGACCGTCTCGACTGACTGAGGGCATTTAATCATCCACTCGGAGACTGAAACCAACCCCGCTCCCTACCGTACCCACAGACTACTAACATTGTCTGATCTGTAGAATCCCCAAGTCCGTTGTAACCGGAGCCCCGAGGGATTTCCTCTCATGGAGATCATCTACCCGCGATGAAGAAAAGAAAACGATACTGGCTGAACTGTTCACGCCGGAAATATGATAATTCTTTGCAACTTCATTCACTCGATGGCCGCATCCGGTACGAGCGAAATGGAACTCTCTTCACAAGAAAACGAGGGAATCGCGTTCGCCGACAACATGAGCGAGAGGAAGTCGTCTAGGCGACGCATTGTATCGCTGTTCCCGGACGTACGTCAGTGAGGGTCCTTGTTATTATTCGCGGGTAGTAAGGCTCGGCTTGAATCGGAGTGCCAGTCGCCGAATTCGAGCCAGGAGCCGCTGACTTTCGGTCAACGTTTCGCTGAGGATACCACGCACAGACCTACCGACTATCCGTCCAGTCGCTGAGACTTTCGAGAGAAGATCACTCCAAAGAATTTTCAATTGTTTGGGTTCTTTTTCAACATTTATTCATGACGTAGAGTGCTATACATCACTTGAATCGTGAGAAAGGTATAATCAACAGCAGAAATCGCACCTTTCATTCGGCGCTAATTATGTGAAAGTTCAACCTGAACTTTGAAAGTAGAAAAGAATAATTGCGATCGTTTGGGCTCACGATATTGGTGAGGATTTTCGACCATGAAGATCAGAGTTTATGTCTCCCGACCGACTAGATGCCCTTCACCGGACTCCCTCAAATTCTAAGATCACGATTCTCGATTTTTCCCCCGGAGACAAGAGGGAAAATCGTCCCATCCCGACACCATGATATCCGACAGCCGACAGCTATTCTACACATGGGCTCAATCTCTGTGAGACTAACTCCGAAAACTTATTTCTGACTATCCGTTTCACTTCTGGACGCGATGGCTCCATCAAAGAAGTCTCTGACTTTCTTGTGGAGCCCCGGATGCGTGTAGATATACTTGTGACCGTAGCCGAGTTCCGACTCGAACGTCACGAACTCTGTTGAACGCGAGCTCCCTCTGCTCGACTCAAAGCCTTTGTGAAGTCGATCGGCCAAACTGAATGGTATCACGCCGTCGTCTTTGGCGTGGAGGATCATCACCGGTAGCTTCGGATCGACGAGTTTCGATTTCTCGAAGGAGTTAAAGCTCGTCGTAGGGTCGTTTTTCAGCGAATCAACGAAGATGTCCTGGAAGTAGGGCATGAATCGATGCATGCGGGATAGCGGATGGTGTTTGACTACGTTGGCCAACTCGTCGAAAGGTGACTCGAGAACAAGAGCCGCTGGCCTCTCCTTGAGCTTGTTGAGATCCGCCAAGAGATGCGTTGCCACTCCGGTCCCAAGCGAGTGGCCCCAGACGACGACACGTTCGGCGGGAACTCGTTCACGCAACCATTTATACACTGCTAGAGCGTCGTGCACCAGACCGTCGACAGAGGGCCCTTCCTCGGAGACGCTGTCACCGTAACCTCGATAGTCGAACGCAACGACGTTGACCTTGGCCTTGGTCGTGAGGAGTTTGTAGAGCTCTACTCGATGGTTCCCGCCGCGTGAGCCGGAGTTACCGTGTAGGTACAGCACAACGGGATCTTCGCCTTGGAAGAGCGGGCCGTTCCGGTCACATTTCTCGTTGTCCGAAGGGATGTACCAAGTGCCCAACTTGATACCAGGATCCGATTCGACATAGAAATTTCGTGGACAGTGGAGACCGAATCCGTCGGGATCCGATAGGTTGAGGAAGGGCGGAATGTTGACGAATGTAAGAAAAACGACATGTTGTCGAACCCACTGGGAGTTATAGAACCAGATCGGGATCGCGAGATAGAGGATCAAGAAAGCTGCCACGATTTTGAAGAGAACAACTTGACATCCTCGCTTCACCAGGTTCTTGCGTTTTTCTTTCTTCGAGCTCCCGGAGCTGGTCGATGGGAGATCGGCTCTTGTCGATGAAGTCCCCGCACTCCTCCTTTGACGGAGCTCCATTTCGATCACACGGGATGGACTGCAACCACACAGTGGCGTTAACTCAGCTGTCGCTTCAACGAGACGAGGCAAAGCTCAAGCGATATCGTTTCGAAACAGGATATCGATGAGGATTTCGATATCACGGGAACGCAAGGAAGGGCTTGGGGCGATTGCGAGTGAGAAAAAATAAAAAATCCTTCCGTATCAAATCTCGATCTGGTTCTGTACATTTCTGACGGAGCTCTCTTTGAAGTGGGCAGTAGCCCCGACTCTCGCGGGAAGAAAGCCGTTTGGGGCCCAACTTCCCGGGTCTATCTCGCTGACTCGCGAAAACTCCAGAAGATGCAAGTGATTGTTGAAACGAAGGATGTGTACTCCCAATAATTTCATAGGTATGCTCGCGCTGTTTCCTTTATCAAAATTGCCCAAGACTTGTTGATCACCAGAGAAATAAAGGCACGTCCGGAAAATCTAAGGCAAAGCCTGCATCTCGCTCCGGGGAGTTCCTCGATGGAGCCGAGCGAGCCGAAAACGAGCGCGCCCGCGGAGACCCTCAGGTTTGTTGGTCTTTCGGCTCTATTCTTCCTCCTTCCTGAAGATGCAGCCACGGAATTGTAGCTCTCCGGGACACAACGAAAATAAACCAACCCGGGAGAATAATAATAATCGATCGATGGGCAACAGAAGCGATGCTCGACGCGGAAGCACCGATATAAACAAACTCCAGACAGAGACCAACGAGAGACTATTCGGGCCAAATGAGGAAAACTATCAGAACAGTTCGATCGTGAAATTTTCCGATTCAGATGCCACACGTCCGGTGGTGTCTACCCCGGGGAAATAATCGAGCTGGCACAGACTCGTGCTGCTGCTGCGTTCAGAGAATTCCGACACGCGTGGATAGAGAACATGAATCGGAACAAGACTGAGAGGAAACACGCCATGCGAACAGCTGAGCGCACATGCAAACATATTCCTCGTGCCGAGAGAAGCCACAGAATTGATGTCAGAACACGAAAGTAGAGCCCTTAGATGACAGTGTTGTCGGCGAGCCACCCGGTCAGCTGTGAACGCCGTGAGCAGTGTCGGCAAGTTCACGGTCGCTCTGAGGCGAGCAGTCAAGCAACAGAAAACCAACGTTTACCTCTTGTTCTTGACGTCGTCCGGATCGGGAAAATCAGCGCGAAGATCGTCGTCTCTGATCTCGAGCACGAGAAAAGTCACCAAGCGACGGAATCGTCACTGTTCCCACTACGACCGCTTCCCTGGAGCTGGTGGTGCTCTGGACGAACGCTCAGCCGAGCTACTGCGGGCCAGTCCTCGCATAGAAGCAGTGGCAGTGAGCAACAGCAACCCTCTCAGAAGTCAGTTATGCGTACAGTCTGACTGACGACCGTCACTTGGTGAGTCAGTGACGGTGGAGTTGCGTCCGAGGCGCTCTTGGAGCAGATTCGGCAGCAGCGCCCGCCCAACCTTCGGCAGTCGCAGGGAAACGGTCCTACGTCAGCAACTGGAGCGGAACTCTCCACTGCGAGAGCAAGACAACAACGGCAGCAAGGCGAAGAATAAAAACAACACTGTGTGTGTGTCGTTTCGCGCACGCTCTCTCTCGCCTCAAAGTCGCATAATGCGTTCATGCGTAGTTTGCTGTCTGCTCCCACTCCGTACGGAGGATGATGATTTAGAGCGCGGTTTCGGCGAGCTTTTGCGTATGCTAGGCTTCGGACTTCGTCCGGGCCTGTTTCTATCGACTGGCCGATAACGAGCACGGGAACCCACCGTCCGTATCCTGTGTTTCCGGATGACGTTCCCAACTTCTGAGCGGAATGTTTCTTTCTCTGGTACCGGTCTAAGGTCTAATCCATCGCCAATATAATTATTACCAATTACCGCTGATGATAGATTCGATTCCGTTTGAAATCTTGACGATCAAAGTCTTAAAGGGGGGGGGGCAGCGGGAAAGCCTACGGTTGTCTTGCTCATGATTCGAAACCACGTAATATTATCGATCGACTCGAACGAAAACAAATAGATGCCACACAACAAGATAACAAGATACATCAGAAAACTTCCCGCTACCTTCCGCGCGTCCTAAGTCATGACAGGAAGTGGGCTCAACTGTTCCACTGGATTCTCTGAGAAAACTAACTCACCTCCTTGAGCGGCGGCTCCCAAAACGAGTTGCCTCTCTTCATGGACACAACGAACTGTTCAGGAAAACCTCTCAGAAACCTGCATACCAGAAACGAGCTTCTCCGAGACACGACCGTCACACGTGTGGAAAGACTGTGCCATGCTCACTCTCCGGATGGATTCGAGAGAGTGCATCGATTGCTCTTAGAGCTCTCTCCCAAAATGGCCAAGAACCGTCCGTATCTCTGCAGGCAGACCGGCGACGAAAGTTTCTCATTGCCTTATGTGAGCCTTCGAATCTCGAAGGCTATATCAGACGGAAATCATCGACCATGGGCCAAGCTGACTGACATGAGTCTTTTCAGACAGGCTGCGAGTTTTCATAGTCAGAGTTCCCCCCGGAGACTTCATCATCCCAAAACTCTGCAGGCAGATGCAGAAGTCGCAAACTCTCTCGGCAATGACTGGAAGTATTGGAGGTCTACAGAATACGGAGAATGGCATTGAGATCAATCGCGCTGCCAATCGGGGCAGCGAACTTGGTCACATCTGAGAACAGTAGGCAGCCTGTCTAAATCGTATATGTTACCATTTATATGATCGAGAGAAAATGAGGAAAGAACAATGCGTTTGAGTGCCGAACTAGGGCGCTTTGCAGCATAGTCCGACGAATTGATCGATTATGTTAGGGAGGTCTTTGCTGTGGTGGATGTTCATGTGTCCGAAACCGTGCTTCGCATCGAAGGTTTTCAGGAATACATTCGAATCTCCCCGGTGTCTCACGAATCCATCGTAGAGAGCCTTGGCCAGAACGGCTGGAACGACCTGGTCGTCTTCAGTTGCCAGAATAAGCACGGGCATGCTGTTATCCATGTCTCTCACATAGTCGACGGAGTTGAACGCTGTCTCTGGATTTTCATTGAGTCGATCGACGAAGACTTTCTCGAAGCAAGGCAGATGCCGAACGAAAACCGTGAGGCTGTGATGGAACAAGACGTTCCCTACTTTATCGAATGGTGTCTCCAACACTAGAGCTCCGACAGTTTCGTTCTTGGTCAGCTTGGCGACGAACTTCGAAGCGATGCCCGTGCCCAGAGAATGACCCCAAACGATGATCTCATGGGGAAGTTTCTTCTCGCGTATGTGATTGTAAACCCTCGTGACGTCTTCGACCACGTGCTCCGCAGTCGGGAAACCTCCGCTGTCCCCGAAGCCCCGATAATCGAGCGTCACCACGTCGAAACCCATTCTCATGAAGAAGCGGTATTTTTCCTTCCGTGCAGTCGTGCTCCTGGACCCCGAATTCCCGTGTAGGAAGTATATCAACGGCTTTGTACTCTTGTACATAACGCAGCCGGTCTCATACGTGGCCATCTCCCAGACTCCGATTTCGTTGCCGTCGCTCATCTTGAAGTAGAGCAGCTCGGTGCAGTTCATTCCATGATCTGCCGGAGAGTCCTGGTACGCGATCCTCTGGTCGTGTACATTATTCCGGAAAATGGCCGCTCTCCGAACCGAAGGACTGTAGTAGAACACCAGAGGAAAAATCAAAAATGTGGCTACCGCGAAAGTGAGAGACAGCAGGGCGAAGAAGCGGACTGTTTTCAGTAGGCACGATGTAGGCCGAGCGGACTTCCTGAAAGTCCCCCCGGGAAGAGAATTCATTTGACTTGGATAGCCTTGCTTCCTTCCCGTCGACCTACAACCCTTCCCTGATACAGTAGTATTATCGAGTATATCTGATTTGAAAATTTTCTCGAGAACCAGCAGTCTCACCTTGTGGTCGTAGTCGAGGAGTCGGTACTCGATTTATTTCGGCGGCACAATGGCAGTTCACAAGGAAGCCCAAGTCCCATGGTGGAAATTCGCGAGTTGTCGACCACTCATGCAGCTGAGAACACCGTTGAGTCCGTCATCATTGTTTTCGTTGATTGCATACAGTCGGATTGAATATTCCAAAATTCGGAATGGCGCTCCGGGCCACGATAGACCCGGACTCGTATATCGCTGTGGATGCTCTGTGGACCAGATTTCTAGATTCTCGAGGGTGTTTTTCATCAGATGCACCCGACGCAGAGCTCGATTTTCCGCTCTTGACTGCACCGGAGACGGCAGGCAGGTGCAACAGATGGTCTTGAAATCAGTCCCTACGGATTTCCACCGAGACCGAGAAAAGAAAGTTTCGGGCGAACTAGTTTTCCGGGAACAACTACGTTGCCCCGAGATCCTCATCCAGTTAGTGATCGAGGACGACCGTCTACGTCTTGAGTAAAATACTTGTATATGGAAATTTATTTACATTCGCTTTGGACTGTGAGATAACACTCTGTAAATTTGTCTAGGTACTCATCATGATCAACAATCACTCTGGGAGTGTTTTCTTCGAAGTATCTTTAATGTAGCTCCTCGACCTGAACTTCCTGGCGAACGGCGTTCTGCGCAGAAACCTATACGTGTCCCTCCGAATCGCATATTCCATACTGGAGGCAAACGTTGTCGTGGCCGTCAAGTAGCACAACGCCGACAGAGCTGGATGGGAGACAAAATCGAATACCGGCGCTCCTAACGAACAAGCGACGAGCAGCAGCTGAATCGACGTATTGGCTTTGCTCAAGAAAGTGGGTTCGAATTTCAGTGATATGAGTGAGGGATCGAAGAACCTGCCCACAGTTTTAGGTTCTGGTAACGATTTGTACCTGAGGTATAAAGATCCGCCCATAAGACCCACGTCGCGACACACTATGAGAACAGTCAGTGGCCACGGAATGATATGAGCGTAGGTCAAGGTCAGGAAAAGCGTTCCGACGAGCAATTTGTCCGCGAGAGGATCGAGCACCGTCCCGGCCATACTCTGTTGGCTCGGCCATCGACGTGCTATCTGACCGTCCAGCAGATCAGATACAGCAGCGAATCCGAAGAGTCCGAGTGCCGGTGTATAGGCGCCGGTGTAAACCCAGTAGCCCAGGAGCGGAGTACAGACGATTCTCGTCACCGACAGCAGGTTGGGGATTGTCAATATGTTCTCTCGGTAGATATTAATTCGTTCTCTAGCGAGGTTTTTGGCCTCCCGGACTCGAGCAGTGACTTGGGCTCTCTTTCTCTGGAAGTCGGCTTTCTTCTCCTGGAAGGCTTTTTTCCGCGCCGCGATGGACGGCGGCAGGTCCTGCAAGCACCTGACATTTCTGAGCAGCGTCGAGCTCAACAGCCGCTCATGACTCAGTACGCTGCACCTTAGCAGAAGCATCTCTTCGAGCTTGGATGAAGTTGTAGAGCGGGACAAGCTCTTTCAATGTCGGCGGACACTTGACGAAGATATCGAGAGGCTCCTCATTTTCTACGAGCGCTAGGAGGCAATGGACGATTCCGAAGTCCTCGATACGCTCACAGATGACTAAATCATTGATGAGGTTCAAGGGCACGAACTGAGACGAGGTCCTGATGCCGAGGAACTTTCTCTCGATGTGAATGCCGAGAGTGTCGAGGAAAATGAAGGTTTCTTCGTAGAAAAAATTTCCCGATTTAGCTTCGAACCCGCTACTGCCGAGTAGCTGGAATTCCATGCGGCTGAAACGAGAGAGAAAATAATTTGGGGATGGAACTCCAAGGTCATGAGACTAGATCAGGTTACCGTGCACCGAATACTGGAATCGAAAATTATACGGAATGACGCTCGGGAGCGATGGAACTCGATCGATATTCCTCCCGGAAGTTCCAAGCGAACGCCTGTTCAATATAGATTTGCGCTCCCTTGCAAGGGTGAGTTTCATTTGACACGCATCAGGAATCGGGGGCGTTCCGACTCCGATCTCCAATCGCGGCAACTCCCTACTAAACTCCAAGGACTCAGGTGAATTGGGACCGATAGTGCGCGTTTCGTTTCACGTGAAAAAGCAGCTCGGGCTATCGAGTGAAGCAGGTGGAACACTCGGAGCAAGCGGGAGAAGAAGCACTCGCATCTCCAACTTGCCGTTACGTGCCTTACCGTGGAGGTCTCGAGATGATCCGCGTATGCGTATCGGGATAATTTAGGGTACTCTACAAATAACATGCGAACTCCGGCATCGCGAGACGCAGCGCGTTCGCTTATCGAACGCGGCCCTAAACGACGGAAAGTCTTCCTGCTCGTCCGCGAGTCTTTGAATGAAGAATGAAGTCGGCGTTTTCTGGAGTTATTTCAAACGAAAACGCCTTTCTAGGAAGCAAACCGGTGAGGAAAAGGAAGCCGTAAGATTTAGTTTCCACTTCAATGAGCTAGTGTTCGATGACTGTCGACTGACGACGAACGTATAGGGGCGCGGCGCAAAGCTGCAGCTATCATTGAGTTCTGGCTGTATTCGGTATTCGATGATGAGTGATTATCATTACACTCATTAATCAAAGTTCTGTTTTCGTGACATCCAGAAATCCAAATGCTCGAGCAATCGTGCCGAGCGAGAGATCAGCCTTGAACTACACTCAATCCGATCAGATTCGATCCGACTCGGAGCCTGTCAGCCGGAGATCATGGCGGGGAAGAGCGGTGGTCTGCACTCTGTTGGAGGGTATGGGGAGGAGTGGGGTTCGAGCAAGGGGCGAGGAGCGGTTGATTCTCGGCGACTTTTCGATTTTGTAAGAATACCCTGTCAGTCGAACTGACTGTTCTGGAGGCGCGTCGCTAAGCTCAAGAAGGGAAAGCGAAGCAGCTGCAATGTCATTGATTTCCGGGCTCTGCAATAATTAGTCAGATCTTTCGTCAAACGAATGCGAAGTGCGAGGAGCATTTCTTCCCCGCTAGGAGGACGACGAATATTGCGGATAGGGGTCGACGTCTGCATGACAGGAGTTTCCCGTGTTGCTGCGACACATTAGGGAGTGACAGACAACCTGAACTTTAGCAGTCAGTTCGTGTTTACAAGTATTCCGATCGAATGGCCAGGATATCATCTTGAGCTCCATCGTAATGACTCTTGCCTTACAGACAATCACCTTTCTCCAAGATGCCCTCTCCGTATAGAGGCAGCTGATTGGAGTCTCGGACGGTATCTTTACGAGAGGGATGCGCCGGACACCGTCGTGGAGCTTGATCGCGGTCTGCTCCAGAGAAGACAAGGTCGTAGGTCGCAGGTGATCGATGTGAATCTTGAAGTCGGATTTGACAGCGACGTTGCGCGGAATGGCGACCGATAGCTTGAGAAAGCTACAGCTCATGGTCTTCGCGACCATGTTTCTGGGCTATGCCATGTATGGCTACAATCGGAAGAGTGTGTCGTTGGCTCTCCCGAAACTCATGGAAGAAGGACTGCGCAAGGAACATGCAGGTTCGTGCCAAGCTCAAAACTTCGGCTGGAGGTCCACGGGGGACCTCGCTGAGTGACTGACTGAGTGAGAGCTGTAAACTGTTCCACAGGACCGGAATCTCCAGCGGAATTGCTCCTGTGGGGAGGGTTAGAATCTCGAAACGCTCTGTTTTTGTTTTCTGATTTATCTTTCGAGGCTGCTCTTATCAGCTCCGAGTCAGGTTTCCTTGGTCTCGCTGTGATGATAGGGAGTGACGGTTTGCCAGCTTCCCTCGCGCGTGGATCCCGCGGAATGGAAGTCCCTGCGCTCCATACGGAGCTTCACGCTCGTCGGCATTCCTCAGGTCGCTGCCATCCCTCCTGAGAACCTGCATCGATACTGAGATTACTCCGTATCGGAATTAAATAGATCGATAGCCCATCGCTGGTTTACAATGGATCTTCTCAATGTCACAAGAACGACCTGTCATTGTTTAGAGCGAAGCTTTCTATTCCGGCGCTCAATCAATCACCTGCTTCGGCTCGCGGAATGGTATCTCTGCATCGGCAACCCTTGACGTCGTTGCTCAACTTTTTCATAGAGGAATTATGGCTTGCCGCTGAGATCGGGTCGGAGGGAAGCAGATTCACCGATGAGCATCCATTTGCCCCAGGCATAGATTGAATTTCTGCGACGATCGCGAGCGCGTTGTGTCGAATTATCAGACTTTATTTTCGGTGGTCCATCAATTCGCCTGTTTGAATATTTACAAGTGAACCTACTGCTTATGGTACAATATCCACAAATTAAATTTAGCCAGCAAGAGACTTCTTGAGAAAAAAAACTCACTCTTCCCGAAAACTCGGACTGACCAGAGGTAAACAGAAATTCGGCTTGAGGGGACCCCTCTATTGCAAAGGTACACATAACGGATCTAGAAATCACACCCAATCTCGCACTAGATTCGGAAGCGGGCAACGATACGCTAGCGAATTTGAGTATTGGCAAAAATTCGACGTTTCCTCGATATGGCTCGCGAAAATAATATCTGTGTGACCAAAGCCGATCCAAAACAATATTCGGAAAGTCGAAACATAGCCGGAATCTTTGAAGCTGAGCATCGGAGCATAAGGTAAAAATCCCAGCCGAGCTCCGAGCTTGACTAACGATTCGATGCTTCTGGCCGGCCTCTTTGACTACGTCACCGAGCTGGAGGTCGCCTTCGCAGTTCAATGCTCGTATCGAACTCGCGATCAGAACTCCTCGTGGATATTTTTCGCGGTGTCCACCGCTGTACTCCCCAGAAAGAGCTTCGCTTTTTGGAGAACTTCTTCGAGCGACAACTTCCCATCCTTGTCGACATCTGCGGTCCCTATCAGCTCTCTCGCCTCACGCAAGGCATGAAGGGGATTCGATGGATCGTTGTAGAAAATTAGTTCTTGTAGCGTGACCTATGGAAGAATTCGCAGCTCAGACTCCGGTGTCATTCCGGAAGCTAAATGGAAGATTCGAAAATCCCGGAACTCAACGATACGGAATTCCTCGACAGACCTACCTTCCCATCCTTATCTGTGTCGATTGCTGATCTGAATTCCTGTCTCTTCTCCGAGATTTTCTTGGCGGAAACTTTCTCAGTAGAGTCAACCGCCACGAACTCGTCTTCGCTCAGAACTCCGTCGGCGTCAGTGTCAAGATCGGATATGATCTGAGTAACCATGTTCAAAAGCGATACATGGGAGTGCTCGGGATGTCGGAAAGTTAGAAACTCGTCAATATTCAAACCGCCGGGATCGGTCGCTGCCTCGAACCTGAAGAGGAATGGGGAAACTTGGATAATTCAATTATTCGAGTATCGCATGTTTTGAGGTCTTGCAAGTGCTCCCCTTAGCCATACCTACCAGGCCGCTCGGTCCAGCATGATTTGTTCTTTCAAGCGACGAGGCAAACTCTTGAGGTTCCTGATGCTCCGCTCGGCATCCTCTTTCGAGTAGCCTTGTTTGATTAAGTAGTCTTCACCGAATTCCGTCCAGGCTAGTCGGCCATTATGGTTCTTATCGATCCTCAAAAAAGTATGAAGATTGTCTTTGGCAGCTTGCATGACATGCTCTTTCACCTGCGGATAATTTTCCGATCGTCAATCACACCCATACGGCAAGCCGCCGAAGCTCAATAAGATCACGTCTACATGTAACACCACCGGAATACCTTCGAGTTTATCCATGTTTGAAGCTCTGTCAGCTCTAAAAACTGGTTGTGGTTCACGTCGGCGTTGGAAAACATCCATTGCAGGAGCTCTTCCGTCGAATTCCCGTGTGACGAATTCGACGGTCCCATGAGGATCTCTTTGTGAAAATCTTCATTGAGATCTCCATCGCGCTCGAGGGGGACTCCGTTCAAATGTGTGGGCCGGGAGTCGGAGATGGTTTTCCCGAAGCCTGTCGAAGTAATGACAATCATTCATTCCAGTCTTCTGAACCGAGAGCGATCCGCCGCTGTTCTCGTGCTGCGCTTGAATGTCGATTAAATCACGCTCTGAGAGCTGCGTGACTTCACGCTGCCTTCAGAGAACGATCTCGGGTCCACTGCACCTCATCCGCAACATATGTGGCAGCTCTACTCACCCAAAGGAATAGTTTGCGCGAGAATCGGGAGAACCAGAAGTCGTAGCTGCATGTCATCAAACTTCCGATTGCATGAGAATCCTTAGGTTCCTAAGGATTCCCATGAAACTCTCACAGCTGATCGGAGACGAGTTCGCTAGAAGAACGGCGGAGGGGACTCCAGGGCGAGGGCTTTGTTGGCGCCCGGCGCCAAATTCAAATCCGATGCTCTGGAGAAAAGCTTTTCGACACGAAAGAATTGGTCCGAAACATATTGAGAAACTCTCTTTCGGAGGCTGACTGTAAGAGCTGCGTCGTTCTAACCTTATTTCGTGGAAAGCAGCGCCGAATGAAACTGGAGCTCGAAGTTATGTAGGTCTCCTCCGCTTCCCCTCCCTCCTCCCCCGCAGGTTTCGGGATTCGTCCATCTAGCTTGAATGAGGACTTTATCAGTCCTCCCTGATTATCTTCTCGGATATTCCATCCTCATCTACATATCGTGCAAGCCTCTGTGTACTGGAGTACCCCTTCGCATTTTTTGCTCTGCCCCCCCGAGTGGGATCTTTCGAGAGCTTTTTCCCATCGATAGCTGCCGCGAGCTTGTATCGGCTGGGACCCTCGCGGAGAGGACCGCTAAACTCAAGATTTTGGGAGGGTCTTCGTTCCCGAGGTTCCTCAGGTTATCGGAGCACAACATTCGGCCTGATGAGAAAACCGCCAAGTTCACTCTATTAGGCTTCCTGGGACCGCGAGCACCCGGCTGCGCTCTGGCTCGAGGGTGATGATAACTGATCTCGGATGTCTTTCAGGGTTGATCGTTTCCAGTCAGAATATGGCCTACGCAATCAGCAAATTCATCGGCGGAGTATTATCCGACAGGCTGTCCGCACGTCGACTTTTCGCTATCGGGCTTGTCGGAACTGGTTTAGCGACGCTCCTCTTCGGAACCGCGGACTCTCTGGCTCTGTTCTGTGGATTCTGGTTCCTCAACGGGTTTGCACAGGGCTGCGGATGGCCTAGCTGCGCTAAAATCATCCGCCAGGCAAGTGGTCCCAGGACCCTTCCACAAACGACTGACTCATTCTTCACATCCATGCCTTTGTCTAGGAGCATAGTCCATGGAGACTTTGCATCTCCGAAATCAGGAATTTATTGAACTTGAATCTCCAGTGGTATCCACCGTCTCAGTTCGGAACCTGGTGGAGTGTACTCTCAGCGTCGTCGAATGTTTCGGGTGGACTTGCGCCTTTCCTGGCCACATTCATCATACTCAACTACGGCTGGAGATCCTCGTTATTTTTCGCGGGCTCGCTGTCGATCGCAATGGGTCTCGTCAGTTTCTTCACGCTCTACAACTCTCCAACAGACCTGGGCTATCCGAGTTTCCTCGAAAATGCGAAGAAGAATGGTACGTTGAGTGGAATATATCTCGTTATGTGTCCTTGAGCAGTCCCTGCTGGGTCAGTGACTCAATGCGAGATTTTTCTCTGACTACAGACGGCGAAAAGCCGGAAAAGACTGACGCGAAAAAAGATGGGGGCTTCAGCGATCTCCTCCCGAGCCCCTTCCTGTGGCTGATATCGGCAGCTTACTGTGTGATCATGGCCACGAAAACTTCGGCCGTCGATTGGGGTCAAGTTTACCTGAGGGAAGAGCTGGGCCACTCGGCTTATGTTGGTGAGTATTCCGGACATAATTCAAGGCGGAGCTCTCGATAATCCGTTATCGATCATTAAGGAAGGAGCAAGAGAGAGTCGGTGACTGCAATGATTGTTTCCAAGAGAATATTTCCCTGCGCTCCTCAGGCAGTACGCTGACATCCTGCGTAGAATCCGGCGGCTTTTTCGGAGGGATCGCTGCGGGTTTGGTCACCGATTGGGCGGTTAAGCGCCACGACCGACGCTTGCGGCACAATCCCAGAGTACCGGCAGCTATATTCTTCTTCTTCTGCACAGCCGTTTGCTTGCACATCCTCGTATTCGTAGTGGATCAGAATACGTCGCAGGTGAGTTGTTTGACCAGTTCATACCAATTCGTTGGACCAATCTCATTGTCACGTTACCCAAGAGCCTGCTGCTCGTTGGTACATATGTACAAGGGGATTTTCCGAAGATCCATCGCCGGAATTTCGAAATACCAAAGGAGCCCTCAAATCGCGAAGAATTCCTCCAAAATTCCTTGTGAAAGGAATGGGGTCGTTCATGTCCCCTCGATTAACTTTCCGAAACTCGTTCTTCTTGCAGTTCCTTATAGCGGTCATCGGTTTCACTCTCGGCGCGGCTGTGTACGGAGACATAGCGATCTTCGGCATTGTTTCCTGTGAATCGGCTCCCGTACACTTATCGGGTTCCGCTCACGCCATCACTTCTTTCGCTGCGAACGGTGCGCATCGTAAAGCTCTGAATTCTCTGAAAATAACTGTTTCATAGCTTCTGCATCCGTGTCGGTGTGGAATAGTCTTGAAGAAGAACATGTTCTATCCACAGTTGGCGCAACCCTGTCGGGACTCCCATTCAGCATTCTAGCGGCGCAATTCAGCTGGAAATCTGTTTTCCTGCTCTTGGAAGTGATATGCGGCCTAGTCTGCGTTTTGATGATCATCTGTGTGCGGATCGACTCTCGGATCGCGAGACATCTGCATAAAGACTGATGCAAGTCGATTCTGTTCGCAAGAGACGTGATAATTTGTGATGAGAAGAATATCTAGGTAATTATAATTTGCGACCTCTCACCATGGGACCAGTTTTCTTCATGAGGATGGAATGAGACAACTGTCAAGCTTTTCGATCTGAAGCTCCTAAGGGATTTGGAGCTGAGAGCCCGAGGCATTAATTGAGCGCGATGACGTGCGACAAAATGCCCAAAGACTCTCGTGAATATTCGAGCGTTACTCGCCTCGTACTGTTCCCGAGAGCCTCCCAAACGAACAAAGAGTAAATGCCGACGGATTTTGCTGCGGATTGAGACCGAGGAACTGTTTATGGGGATCGATCGGGATTTCCCGATACAGTTTTACACAAGTTTCTGTTGAAATAAAGCTGTTGATATTTCTGAGTGCAAAGACATACCTATTGTTTATCTCCCGTTTGTGTGTTTAATGAATCAAGAGTTGGAAGGATCATGGAGTCCAACGAATTTCAGAGAAGATGTACTCTCTAAGTCAATGATCAAGCCGGGAGCATTTGATGGCTCTCGCAGCACGAGCAAAGAGTATCGTTGATGTTTTGATTTCGAACGCTTGAGCAACGAAAACGCCAATGCACGCTCCGCCGCTGCCAGGTCTACATCCAACCTGCCTTCGGACGTGAAATCTCAATGTTACGTGCTGTGCGCCGAGATCCGAGATCGAAGATGATATTCCTCGAGCTATTCTAGGAGCTGAGCCAATTGTCGGAAAATTCTTCTGGAAATCATATTTTATTCGTTCTCGTATTCGGTAATAGGCTGGAGAATAATTTTCGAGACATTCAGAAGGAGCTATGACTGATCCCCAGGCCTTTTGACGTCTGGATTGGCAGGCCTCGATTTGCGATTATTAATCGAAATATACATGCGATTGATCACGATTAAAAACCGCGATTTCGAGCGGTTAATCGCGGTTTTTAACCGCGGTTAGGAATCGCTGCAATGCCTAGTTACGAAGCACTACTACTTTCAGTGTTCAGAAATCGAAACCTTCAAGACATCGAACATTATGCGTGGTGAAAGAACAATAAAAATTGATGAAAAAAACACCATCGAGGAGCCGGTCTTCCCACCCAATTCCCTCACTCGGCAGTCACGCGACCCATGCGTGAATGCGAGTCTGCATCGAACACAGAGAAAACTGGTTCCCACGGCGCATTCTCCTCATCTAATCTCGGATCGGAGCGTATGTTGTATCTAAACGTTTCGGAACTCCTCTTCCGAGTCTTCTCGGGGTCGCTAACCAGTAGTGGAGAAGTCATCGAGACGAGGGTGGGAGCCGCGCGTCCGGCCAATTAGAGTTGTTTGAGATTCGCGGAGCTTGAACAACTTCCGCACCACAGATTTGTGGCCGGTCTCAGAATTGTGCGGGGCGGCTGGATCCGATTCTACGCTCGATTGGGCTAGTTCGTCAGACAAACTCGACGAGAGGCCAGTTTTGGCGATTTCGAAACACATCCGACAAATCAGCAGGGGCTAGATTCTTTGCAGAAGAATGAATTTCAGCAGGGAAAGTCGTCAAGATCACCGTGAAGCTCTTGGTGAGAAGCATGAAAGGAGCACAGCCCAGAACGAAATCCGTTCCCTGTGTCGTCCAGCTCGTGAAGCACAAAACCTGGACCCTTGGGAAGTCTCGCGACCACAGCTTGCGCTGCGGCTGCTGGCAGAATCAACTCGGAACTATCAGACGATCAGATGATTAGTAATTTGACCAGGTATATACTTTGGATTATGGGCGATCTGGTCACTCATCTGAAGGTAGCTGGCGGAAAAAATCGAGGTGAATGGCGAAGAGTTATCGGGAGGATAAGGAAGAAATATCGAAGAATTATATGTATAATACTAATCATATTCATCGTATATGGGATATATGGAGTAGAATGGGCGGCAGGAAAATACGCAAAGGAAGTCTCTCCGAGGAAATTCAAGCATCCGTACTCATTCCGAGAGGCGTATATCCCAATCATATCCCTCGCGAGCTGCCGATCGATGGCCAGACCCGCTAAGAAAACCTCAAGAGGAGCCGAATTGTCCGATTTTCGGAAATATCGAACGACCGACAAGCTGTGCGACGGTATCCGACGAGTAGGTAGTCTGGTTCTGAGTCATTCTTGCCCTCTCGACGCCTTCCTGACTCTCGCCTCCACCGTGTTTCTGGAGCGACCTCCTAATGTACAGGGAAGTTTTGATCCGGCAACTCAGAAACCACTGCTGCTCTCGTCGCCCGGACCTGTTCGTAGCGCCACGGGGCTGGAAGAGCGATCCACGAAGAGCGATCGATCCTGGGATTGGCGATTGATTGTGGATTCGACGCTGAACTCTGTCGCAACAACCGGCCATGCAGAAAAATGTTTCAAACTGCTTGCTCACGTGAGCGTTCTCCGATGCGTACCTCGCTTGAGAGACTGAACTCTGGGTTCTACTCATTTTCCAAAGCTAGCCCGAGTACCGGAGCGCGAACAGATCTCAGAGCTCTCCTCGAGGCGATTCCTGAACTCAGTTCCACTCACAAAAATGGATTAGGTTGCCGAATCTACTCTGTGAGTCTATCAATCCGGTGCCATTAGAAATATTGAACTCCGAAAATCCGAAGAACGATCCTCATGAATTTATAAAAAATCCAATTCTCTGACTCGGTTCCAGAACGAAGAAGATTTCAAGCTCTTTTCCCTTCTGCAGGCCGAGAGTTCGAGGAGAACATCTTCAGCCAGTCGCCGGATCTCCAGCTGCTTCAAAACTCGCTCAGATGGGACGGGGAGATTGGATCGTCTGCCCCAAAAACACCGTGAGTTCAAGTTGCGCCGAATTTTCAGAGGCATCCCTTATTGATCTTGTCCTTTCCTCGAGCTTCTCGTGGACAGACTAGCCGTCCAGGTCGCGTTCAATTACCTCGATGTGCGCATGTGCGTATATGTGTTTTCTCGGCGGTGGAGACACGCGTTTGGGATGAATGATGATAGCACCCTCTTGATGTTCCCATGAAGCAGGCACCTATACAACTCGAGCGAAAAGAAGCGCAACTATGGGGAACTATGCGCAACGTTGCAGTGATCTGGATAGAAAACCCGATGACGAAAATTCAGAAAACCCTGATGCCCAATCCCGAGGACCCCCCGCAATCTTAGTGCGCAAACCGGTAAGTTGACTGATCACTCATCCGCTGAAACGGCATTATCCGGGGCTCACAAAGAGTTATGATTCGTGAATGGCTTCAGGTATCGCTGTGTAGGTCTTCCCAGCATGCCTCGAGCCAGCAGCGACGCTGGAGAGTTTCGGAAAGGACCCTCAATGAGCGAGGCAACCGAATCTGATTAACATTGAGTGGATTTTCCTGCAGGCTACCGAGAAGATCCACCCGCTACAGAGGCCTGCCATCGCTGGAAGAATGTCCCGCGGACATCTCAGACTTCCGGAAGTCCCGAACCGACATGCCGCGTATGATACGCCTGCCGCGGCTCTGAGGGAATACGCCGACAGGAGGTCTTTGAGCGCCCCGATTTTCCTGTCGGTGAAGAAGACCGACGGATACCTGAGCACTATCGAATTCAACGGGAAAAAGTATAGAAGCTATCCCCGATATTTCGCCACAGCTGGGCAGGCACATGACCATGCTGCCAAGACGGCTCTCGGGGAGCTTGGTGAGTGTTTCTCGGCCGTAGATGTCGGTTCAATGGGTTGAGCGAATGAATGCATCGCTGATTCGTTTTTCTCCCTCAAATTTCCCAGTGGACTTGGCACCTGTCACAGGAGAACCATCGGCACGAAATATTCTACAAATGAAGACCCCAGAAGAGATAGACTACGTCGTCTCGAAGTTGGTGCAGATGCTCGATTCGAAAAAGCATGGCGTCCATGTCAGATCTGTCGCGCGCCTTTTCGTTACTGCGTTCGGAGAGCAGCTCCCGCAAGACTGGGAGGGGAAAGTCGCAGGAGACCCGCGGCTGGAAGTTATCGAGAAGCCCGAGACCTCAACCCGTGTACTCCACAAAGTAGACGCCGGCACTTGGCTTCCACCGATCATCCCAGCGCTTTCACTCCCCTTTGGAGAAGTCGCGATTGTCGTCACTTCCGTCATCGACGTCAGAGACTTCTTTGGCGTAGTCCAAGGGACAGAGTACTCCGAGTTGATGTCGGCTATGGAAACTCATTATTCGAGGCCGGGGGCTCCGACGCACCAGGAACTTTCCGACGAAGAGCCGGTCGTCGGACGCCTTTACGCCACGTTCAAAAATCAGTGGCAGCGTGTGAAGTGCTTGTCCAAATCGAGCGAATCAGGATCTGCCAAGTTCCTCTTCGTCGACCGCGGGACCGTCGAGGAAATCTCGCGCGAAGAGCTTCGAAGTCTCGTCTCGAACTTTTACTCATATCCATTCTTTTCGCTGAAGTTCCGTCTCGAGGAATTCGCCGACATCGATGAAGCAGACGCCAAGGACCCGATAATCATCGCCCAGATGAATCGATTCATCTCGAACGAGCGTATCGGCATAGTGCCGAGAGCAGGCTCCCGTGTCACGTCGGCGTTCATTCCCGTGACAAGCTTCCGCAAACTCGGTGATGAGGGAAATATACCAGACAACGAGGTAGGTCGGTCGGTCGGTCGGTGGATCTCTAGTCTCCCACGAGCTGCTAATCTTCCATTGCTCAGGATACGGAACGTTCCGAGGCCTCGACCTGAGCAAGAGCTCAAGAATAAGTATGGGCGCCATTGAATTCCCAGGTCAAGAGCCAGATCTACCGTTTACTCGCGACTCCGGTCGTCGGCTGTACGGTTCGAGAGAGCGAAGCGTATTTGACGAACATTTCCGCGGACGGTACACTGTATCTACAAATCGAAGGTTTCGGCCTCAGAGAACTCAGACGTCTCGGTGTCGAGCCGGAAGGCCATAGGAACGTCTCGAAGGTATGTAGTCAATACGGTGCAATTCTCTACCACGAGATGACGCCAAGTTGGCGAGGGCCTGCCCCCATGACCGAAAATATCGCTCCGTAGGTTGTGATCGGGGATGTGTATTGCGCGAAGCTGCACCAGAATTGGTGCAGATGCGTCGTCACGCGGATCGCTCCCCACCGAAGCGTCGGCATCGAGTTCATCGATCACGGGGTGACAGCAACCGTCCCGATCCATCGCATCTTCTACCTTAAGCTCAAGGAACGTCTTTCATCCCTGCCCCCTCAGGTCAGTTTGCAGTGAGCCTCGCATTACCTCAGTGAAATATCGAATATTATTCATGGCAACGTTCTTGGCGAAATACGATGTTCTGATTGAATGTGTACATTTGAATAGGTCGTGAAATCCCATCTACAAGGTGTCTTGCCGACCAAAGCCTGGAGCAGAGATGAGCTCGCGAAGATCAGAGAATATTGTCCTCGGAATCGAAAAGTGAAATTTAGAGCTTCGGAGAAAATTCAGTGTGGGAGCAAATTTTGCGATCCAAATATCTGGCATGTCGATGTGTCGGTGCAAATGACGCCGAGCAGCGATTTTATATCACTCAATGCAGAGTTGTCCACCATGCTGAACGCACGAGGAGGGGACAAAGCAATGTGAGCGGAAACTCTCAGAACGTCCCTGCCTGTTCCATATCGTGCAGCCACAGGACATTCGACCGAGGATATTTCAGAGGCTGATTGTGTATGTTGGGCGAGAATCGCTCTTCTTCTCGTAGTCTCGGGTGCGTAGTCTCAAGTCAAGACTTTTGGGATCTACATAGAATAGATCTACATATACGAATATCCATATAGCTCCAATAGGAGGAACGATGGAAAGAACTTCAGAAGTGAGGACATGCGCAACATGCGACGAGACGTACTCTCGCTCGGCGGCGAAACAATCTGCGAACATATGCCTTCTAGCTAAGAAAATCATACCTTTTTGACGAATCGAACACGTACTGCTAACCAGCAGTACGTTCCCGCACATTTGTGAATGTTTTTCTCTTGAAGATCAAATCGAGAGAGCTTCGAGATATGACTTCCGATGACGCGCCAAGATCTCCCCTGTCGCACCAGAGCTATGATCATTCCGTGGACATAAATCCCCACGGTGTAGCTCACTCCATTAATTTCCCCCACTCTTCTACCTGCGCTGTGGAGCACTCTCAGCTCGAGATAGTGTTGAGCGTCAATCGAAATTTGTGATTGTGTCGTTCTTCTACATCCTAAACTGGGTACCTGAGTGTTCAGTTGGGATGCCGAATAAAAAAAAACATCAAAAGTCAGCATCATCGCGTCAATCTTTTTTGGTAGGCTTGTGTGGGCGTCGTGGACCCGGGGAAGCTTTGATTCACTAGCGCAACGAGGAGCGAACGGCCCTAGAGATCTCCCCACCCCCTCCCGGCGCTGCGGGCCAATCGGAACGCACGTCACCAAAAGGCAGACGTTCGCTTCGGATAGCATACCAGCCGACGCTTACTTCCTCTGCCGATATTGCTTTTCCAAAAGGGAATCCTCTCGCTTCCTGTGATGTAGTCTTCTGAGTTCGCTGCTTCTGGAATGCGTCTGAACAAACTTCAATATTCCGAGGAACGTACCGTTCGAGAAGGGCAAGGGCTCAATTCAATGTATTCCGGTATCCTCTTCACCAGGGGCGCACAGAGAGCGGCCCTCGGAATATTTTCTCGATTTCTCACGGCCTGGGACGCCTGTCCTAGAGTTTGTGAGAGTCAGGTCGGAATCCCGAAGAAATGTCGACGATAGTTCTTTCGGATTCTGCTCTTACATTGAGGCCAGAATTATGATCCGTAGCTCATCAATTGATGAATTGACCTCATATTGTTCCCGCCCGCTCAGTATGTCCAGGGCTGGGTTCCGGCTGCAGCTCCGTTCGTCTGGAGGAGACTCGCTGTGTCGATGATTCCTCCTGCTGTTATTTCTCCTTGGTCATGTCCGATACATTAGCCGCGGTCTATTCACATGCTTCGTAGGTCGGTGACACTTCTCTGGCCCCGAGATCCTTGTGACGCAGAGTGCGCCGAGTTCATGGTTCCGAGGACAAAACTTTTCCCGGACTGAAACGTGAAGAAGCATCCTAATGGGAGATTCGTCGTCTCCAAGGAGTCCATTCATCCACACATCATTCCCAATGATCAGAGATCAGGGTTACTGGATCCTCGGACGGAGATCACCAGAATCGTTTCGATTGCTTTATTCTCGAATCCGAAAAACCGATTAGCGTCGGGCCTTAAGACCGTTCAAGTCAACCGAACGACACGGAATCATGCTTCGACAAAAATCAGCTGCGACCGCTGGCGAAAATGATTTCTCCGGCTCCTTTTATTCGGAGCATTTATCATTAGTGAACCTCAGTATTCTCTCTACGATCTGAGGGCAAATATCCACTCCCCGGGGACCGGGCCTGACTCCGGGAACTGGTCATTTGAACTTGAATCGGAGGCTCTCTCCCCGGAGGAGACCGTCCCCTCCAGAAACAAGAATGAATTCCCTTCTCTCGGTCTTCCTTCTTCCTCCTGGCCGACATTTCAAATGGACACCGCGCCTCGATCACAGAACTCGTCGCCCCGGGTCCCCGATGGTCGTTCGACCCGTTTCGACCGCACTCAAACCCTAGTCTCGCGAACGAACTAGTCGTCGTGACGTGACGTACGACCCCCGTCCGGGCCTCGATGAGTCACTGAAGCCCCGTAATGTCCCTCTACGTCACAATGCGATCCAAATGCGCGAAAGCGACCCCGCGCCGCTAGCGGTCGACGGGTGAGGGTTGGAGCGACCAGCCGGAGCGCGCATCATCACAGTGGCCCCAGGCTTTGAAGTCGGAGCTCTCTCGGTGATGCTTGTTCTCCACTATCGGGGGCCCGGATTCTCCCCCATTCGCCGTGAGGAAAATATTTTTCGGAAAAACTGGTGGTGCCTTCCTCTGTGTCCATTCTGTCTCAGCACATGGTTTCTCGTCACCAAACAATGGATCGCGGGCATCGCCCTCCTGAGTTTGTCGATACTCTCGGTGTGCGTCGCCGCTGCATGGCTGGGCCCTCTCGTATCAAAATCAGCCAAAACCGACGACGACACAAATACAACGTGTTCGACCATAATCCCCATAACGGATAGCTGCTGCAGCGACTTTGGCGGGCCCTGACGAGCCGCTGATGCGGTGTGTGTTCGTCGGAGTCCAGGTATTCCACAGGCGGTTTCGCTGCAAGCTCCCGCAAGGAACAGAGAGAAGGAGAGAGACGCCGCGACAAGCCTTCGTCTTAGGAGCCGCCAGCGCACTATATCGCCTCGCCGTTTCTGCGCAAAGCCGCATGAAGTTCTGTTCAGATGTAAGTGCGTAAATCAGTAGCGCTGCCCCTGGCCTCGATCAAAGGCGGGACGATGAGCGCGGAAGTCCGCGGTGGTTCTTCCGTGCGACGCAATTTCCGCGCAGATCTCAGCAGCGACTCGGACAATGCAGTCGCCGAGATTTCGACAGTGCACCTTTTAGTGCTATCGCGGACATCGGGATTCCGATCGATTTGCAAGAAGTGAGTTACAATTCCTATATTGCGTTGCAACTATGACATCAGGCGATATTTATAGAGGGCGCTGTCGTCATTAGAATAGTCTGCCGGATGCGCGGCGCCGCGCGCCAATCTCCTCTCGACTGCAGTCCCGAAATTCCTGCTCTGGACAATGAACTCGAAACTCTCAATAAACGCCCGGGTATTTAAAGAGGGATCGGAAAGAGCGATCAAAGCTTTATGAAAGGGCACTTTCAAGGCATCACAGGAAAACAGGGTTCTGCCGTGAGGGAGATGCCGCCCCGACCACGGGGAATTCGAGAACGATCTTATGTTGGATAGTTCGCAAAGCCACCTGATTGGATTTTCCTTCGATGATTGGAAGAGACTAATTTGACTGCTCCATTGCAGATGCGACTTTGCCATGGCTCATCGCTTCGAGCATTCGAATTTTACCTGAAAGTCTTATATCAACTTTTTCAGCCATATGTCCACACAGCTACTCTCTGTAATATTCAACTCCTCGGAAGAATATTGAATTATGTATTTCTTGTACATACATATATCGTGTTGTGAAAGATTTCATTAAGCATCCTCTCAAATAAACATGGTACGTTGGGTACATTCCCGAACACGCCATGAGTTTCACTCGCCACCATCTGCCAGGAGCGTGGGATTTGCGAGTTGCAGACGAGGAGCCCGTAAAAGTTCCATAGGGACTTCCGGAAGGTCTGACAGCGCGACGAGCTCACGTTTCGCGTCGTCGTGTGCGAGGCCTGAGACGGGGGTGGAGTCTTCCACACTCTGGATTTCGTCGGTGAGGACTGAAGCTTACCGCCATCCAGGGACCAAGGCCTGAGTCCTGAGCGTCGACGAGAAAATTTTTTTCATGGCTGAAATGTCAGCCATAAGAATCTAGAGCACGCGTTCGGTGATCGATAAACTGAGCGCATCGAGGTCGATATGGTTTCGGTAGGACACATCGAACGGAGCTTGAGGAGCAGTAAGCGACGCATCCCTAACGGAAGTGAGAACGACTCGAGCCGTGTTATTCATCGCGCCCGCTCGTGGATCTGAAGATTTCTCGCATGAGGCTTCAGTGATCCCTGGAGCCCTTAGAAATCTACTCCCCCGTGATCGTGAGATCGGCTGCGACGACAGGCACTCATGCAACATTGCTGATAGCGGAGAGGGAAACTTAGGGAAGAAAATGAGCTTTCGATTTCCCGACAGGTACTCGAATTTGACCTCCCACAACCCCAGCTGTAGCTATAGGAGCCGACGTGAAGTTCTCGTGAAGTATATCGCCAGCGAATATCACCGCTCTGTTAGGCTGTTTAACGTTGAGCTTGAGCCTCTCCCGACTTCGAAATTCACCGCTATGCTTTCCCCTCTCGCGAACACTATCTCGTTGTCGCTTTGTCGGCGGGTCGGCAACACTGGTGTCCCCCCTCCCCCCATCCTCGTAGAGGGTCTGACGCGGGGAGAAGGAGACCTCCCTTGGCCTTGTCCACCGCGGTGAAATCTAGTCCGATGTCGTCTGGGATTGAGGGTAACTGCACGCAGTTTTGAGGGAGCGAGAAGAACTGAAGACGAATCTAATACCCCTGACGGCGGAAAGGGTAATGCTGACTTGAGAAAACAGGGAATTCTCACAGCTCTTCGAAAAAGGAATGCGGAGTTCCCTTGACGGCAGGTGGAGCATATCGCGAAGCTCGATAGATCGAATTTGGACATTTGATCGGGTGATACCAGATCCAACCTGAGCTGTCGAGATTCCTTCGTGCCTTTCCTGTATACTTGGCCCTATAGTTGCCGTAATCACCCTTCGGGGCCGTTTGGGAGAACAGGGAACATTCACTCGAATCGTATGAATCAGGTTTCTCGGGAGGAAACGTTTCCCGTATCCATGCTGTATGCAAGGCAGATTGAGGAGAGGTGGGGAAGAGAGAGAAAATAATCTCTGTAGGAATCTCCCGGCAGAGTTCCGACGCAAAAGAGTCATGGGACTTGAATGACCTAGAGCTCAGTCGCGTCGGTTCCCATCAGTCGAGCTCGTGAGATGGTTTCGGTGCAGATGCTTTCGAGGATCTAGGAAGAGATCCGCAAGATGGAGCGAGGGAACTTTCTCCTCAGGTCGGCCCACGTCTGGAATCCATGCATACATGGAATTCTGGTGTGATAGGGCGGATTGTTGAAATCGAAAGCGCCTCGTTTCCATCCAACTTGCGTTCGCGATTTCCCCTTGAAGAAACGTCAAGACACCGAGCGGCGAAAGGTGCGAGTGCTCGGGGATCTCGGGGTCGACTTCGTCGCGACGAGGCATTCGAAGAAGAGGAGCGATCAAGCGAATTTCCCTCACGGAAAGCTTTGCGTGAACTTTTCCGCAGAACCCCCGGCGACACACAGAGAGGAGTCATGACAGGAATCGACAAGCGAATAGACATGCCGCATCGGAAAATAACTCAAGTGACAACGGAATCTAGAGCCGAGCCGAAGAATTTTGTGTAATTAACCCAATCATTGTCACATGGATATTTGCCAGATTCTGAGACTACGCGATAGAGGCGCGGACGGACGGCCCCAAACGACGCGGGGGTCGGCTCTCATTCGGAAGCTCTCCGAGGACGGGGGCTCAGTCTCCTCTTGGAGGGAACATAATTTCAGAAATCTTTCAGGTCGTCCCTCAGAGGGTCTCGCTCTTCTGGTTTCGACAAAGTCCTCAACAAATCGCGAGCACATTTCGTTTCGCGATTTGCCGCGAGTTCCGAGTCCTGGAGAGCAAACTGATTGAGACCGAAGATGACGTCATAGTAATTCACGTTTGAAAACCAGGGATGATTTTTGATGTCATCGACGTTGGTCCTCGGGCCGCCAAGCCGTTTGACCGGCTCCTTCTCGAGAAACTGTTGGATAACCAGTTTGGCGCTGAAGCTGAGAGCATCAGTGCCGAGACCTGAAAGTGGATCCGATGTAATTCGTCTCTGCAAGACATCTTTGTGATCTTGTTCTCCGCCGAAGGGAAGCTTTGCGAGGAGCATTTCGTATATCACTACTCCCATGGACCACCAGTCGACCGCGTTTGTGTACGGTCGTTCCTTGAGCATTTCTGGTGCCGTATAGGGGGTGCTTCTGAAGTTTTTTCCGGAAATCGAAGAGCCTATTATGGCGGCTCCGAAGTCGCTCAATTTCACACGGCCCCTAGAAAAAACTAGGAGATTACGCGGCTCCAAGTTCCGGAGAGTTATATCCATTGCGTGCAGGAACTCGAGCGCTAGTACCGCTTGAATCGCTATTTTCACAGCTCGTTCTTCTGGGATAGCACCTCTCGAGAGCATGCTCTTCACGTCACCGTAGGGCGCGTATTGCATGATCAAGTAAACGTTATCAGCATCCTTGAATTTCGAGAGACACTTTACTACAAACGGGTTGTTCATGGCACAGAGCCACTTCCTTTCCCGGATCACGATTGCTTGGCTTTTCCTCTCTCGAATTCGTCGCTTCGCGTGTTTCTTCACAGCGTAGAACGACCCCTGATCCTCGACTCTGTAGATCTCCCCGAACACTCCTTCACCGATGACGCCCAGAGTGTCGAGGTTCCGGACATCGAGTTCGAGGCACTCATTCTTGCTCAGTCCATGCTCGAAAATTTGCTTAGCGTGGTCGAGTTGATCACGATAATCTTTCAGCTTTCTCTGGATTCTCGCGTCACACATCGTTATTCGGAGCAGACACTGCGCTGCTGAGTTCCCATCGTAGGAATCTAATGTCCCCGCGAATGGTGGCGAGCGCTTCTCTTCAGCGATGGATGGCTGAAATCCGACGCTCTCAGAGAAACAAGCCGCGCTCCCCTGATCCTGTAGATTCCAGGCGTCATAATTAATACTACAGATTGAGTCTACGAAGCAGGGTCTCGAAAGGAAAGAGGAAATGATGAAGTCGAATCCGACCATCGCGTACATCCATTGCGGAGCTGATTCTCAAACGTCGTAACAATGGAGTCCGCAGGGTCGAGAGCACACGTCTGCAGTCCCTTCATGCAATCGATCTCTTCATACTCGATTTGAGCCAGGCGGAGAGCATGTCAGATCAAGAGTTTCGAGGAGCGGAATCTCAATCTGCGGAGACAGCGAGGGGTCGTGAAGATAAAAACGTGACGGGTGATTGCGTTGCACAAGGACCGGGAACGAGATTCTAGCACGATTTCGGCCCGAATACCTTGCCCAAAGGTGGCATCAGCAGAGGTTTCGGGAGCTGGGGCTCCGTGAAACCTGTAGCTCGTGACGCTTAGCGGAATGTGACGAAAATATGGGAATAAGACTCGGGAGCCCCCCTCGACTTCTCTATTAGGTACATAGGACATGCATTCCGAACTTGGCTCCTACGCTGAGATCGGGGACTCGCTCCATTCCAATCCATCTTGAGTTTTGGGATACACAATAATGATGGCAATCATTATTATTGATCCGTTTCATGGGAAGAGATTTGCCTCGGGATCTTGCCTTCGATATCCATCTCGATATGCTCGAAGGTGTGACTTGATAAAGCTCAAGGCCTCGGTGACATCCGATCTGAAGAAAAGAAAAAGGTGGATAACATCTTCCGAGTGCGCTCCGTGATCGCGGTTATCAACCGCTATGGCGGTGTTTCCCAAACGTGAGACTTCATAGGGGACAGCGTATGAGCGCAGTCAATAATCGAGGTTTTGCATGAACCATGCGTGTTCATGAATTATACGGTTCCTCATGAATTATGCGGTTCTTCATGAATCATGCAAAGCCTACCTCAGTTTCGGGCAGTGCATTGATCTAGGCCGTACCATGAAATGGATTGAGAGACAGTCACAACGAGGATCGAATCTTCTGTTCAAGTTTCAATATCGTGTGTCAAAATGATATCGTCTCTATTCTCGTTCGCTGTGTGTGCCATCAACGTTTGACCCTCCGTTCGTGACGTTTCCCTTCGCTTCCCCCGAGAGCCGCTATAAAGTTATTGGTTTTAAAAACGTGCACGGTGAGACGCCTCGTTCACTGCAAAAACCACTCTGATATCCCACCCCAATACGGATTTATCTCGAGTTCGCGAAGTGAATTTCATGATCATGACGTGCAAAGTACCTACATGCGATCCTTCGACATTTTTCATGCACGTTCCGACCGGCTTCTATGTTGCGCCTTCCCAGCAGCTTCGAACTTCTTTGCCGACGCACCCTCGTAGAGAGAGAACGTTTCCTTGTGGGATCCGTGGGAACCATCGATGCCTCCTCAGTCGCGAAATGAGTAAGTCTGCCAATTCACCTTATGTCATCAAGGAGCCCTCCGCATATTTTCCTCAGATTGCGATTTGAAATCATCATCATCTCATGAACACGTTTTTTTGAGCAACGAAACATCGAGATCTCACGAGGACATTCTGCGACATCATGCGTTGCTCGCGGGATTGCTCGTAATATCTTTCTCGTAGAAAATACCGTGATTGCTCGTTGTTCCAGATTCCGGACGGGAGTATTTAGAGCCACGGATGCCGAAAAAACCTTCCAGTGTGACTTATGCGGATACCAAACGGGAACTATGAAAGGCCTGAAAATCCACCGGAAAAGGACACATTACCCCAAAACAAAAGAGTCAGAGTCGGGGTTTCGAGAGTTCTTCGAGGGCCTGACCCCTCAGCAGCGGAAGGTATATAATCAAATCCACAGAGGTTCCCTGCCGAGGAATTCGAGTTCTCCTCAGCGTATTGCTAGCTGCAACGTGTCTGACCGTTCACGGGCCGGCGGACACGTGCGTGGCTCGCCGCCTACAACCAACAATCAGCACTCGGCAGGACTATCAAGGAGTGGAGACGGTGCGCGTTCGATCGAGGAGGTGAGTATCGCAGAGGCTCTAGGCAGGAAGCCGTGATTAACATATCGTGTTCGTGGCCTTCGGATTCTCGGCTTAGGGCAGGGAAATTCACCCGCGAACCTAATGAGAATTCGGAGTTCCAGGCGGAAGCCCCGGAACGGCTCGTAAACGGCTTCCGTGAGTCACACGAGAGCTTTGAAGAGGAGCTCCCGGAATACGCTTCTTCAGGTACCCTAAAGTCCCGCGTATAAGGGACCTTTCATTCCCGAAAATACCGCTCCGTATAAGGGACTTTTCGTATAAGGGACTTTTTGTATAAGGAACCTCGCGTATAAGGGACTTTTTGTATAAGGAACCTCGCGTATAAGGAACCTCGCGTATAAGGGACTTCTCGTATAAGGAACCTCGCGTATAAGGGACTTTTGTATAAGGAACCTCGCGTATAAGGAACCTCGCGTATACGAGACTTTTCGTATAAGGAACCCCGCGTATAAGGGACTTTCCGTATAAGGAACGTTTTGTATAAGGAACTCCCGCATGAGGGCTCCTCTCGCAGGGGACTCCACGCGTGAGGGATAAGATACTGTCGCGAAGACTTCTCCATGAAGAACGTTGACTGCACATGAGGATATGGTGGGAATCCGAACATGTGACATGGAACGAATGGGAGCATGGCTTTGCCTTTCCTGAAAGCTCTGCGTCTTCTGTCGGTCGTGGATAGCTTCTCCTCCTCTGCCCTCCAGCGATATAGCATACTCTTCGATATATTGAATTCAAGGAGCGTTGCTGTCATTCCGAATTGTTTATCATGGCGTAAGACTTCCAGTTTCCGTTCTGCTGAGTAGGAGATCCTTGTCCTCTTGGCCGTCTGGTTTGAATCCATGGTATACCTGATCGCACACAAAAACTACGAAGGATTGCGACTGGAACCTGTATTTCTCCAACTATTTTGGCCGCGAGGATCGACGGAGTCGGAATCGAAGGGACAGTCGGTTTGCCAGAGAACAGACAGCTGGTAGAGGAGAGGCCGCAACGGAGAAACAGCTGATGGAGCAGAGGCTGACAAGCAGCGGAGTAGCCAGCATTGCGCCCTCATACGGAGAGTCCTCTATACGAGGAGTCCCTTCTGCGAAAAGTCCCTTATACGAAAAGTCCCTTATACGAAAAGTCCCTTATACGGAAAGTCCCTTATACGCGAGGTTCCTTATACGCGAGGTTCCTTATACAAAAAGTCCCTTATACGCGAGGTTCCTTATACAAAAAGTCCCTTATACGATAAGTCCTCTATACGATAAGTCCCTTATACGAGGCGTCCCTTATTGGCGGGACTTTAGGGTAATATTTTCCGCTGATTTCCGAAGCTCCGCGGCTTAAGGGGAAGCAGTCAACATTTCCATCGCTTCCAGGATCATCGGGAGATGGGCCAATAACACATGACTTCCAAGGCTTGACTCGTTCGTCCCACGTCAATTCCTACGGGATCCCCATCGCTAACGCGGGGAATTATTTGTTGCGCCAACAACAGCTCCGGGTGAGTGCCTCTCCGGAGTTCGCGGAGAGAGTTCGACCTCTGTAGACGGGTCCAACACTCTTAGACGGGTCCAACACTCTTATCCGAAACCGCGAAATCTCCAGCGCACCACGAACGCTTCGGTCTATCGAACTTCAATCAACGGCTACGCTGACTCGGATCGACAATTCGGCTATTCAGCGATCGAGGGATCGAGATTCAATAATAACAACTTCAGGCAGGGCCCGCTCCCCGCGCTGAGCGATTCGTCGTGGCAGTAAGTGTTGGGATACAAAATATTTCATCGGGATCGGGGCGCCGTCTGTGAACAAGCTGAGATGCCGCGAGGTTCATTCGGCGCTATGATGAGAATGTCAGTGTCTCTGCAAGCATGTTTGACTGTGAGACCGTCCTCCCGGGGCATAGGCGAAACCAACGATGAGCTCCGGAATCGAGTGGAATACCTCTTTCCAGGAGGAGCGATGCGTCCGGGAAAGGCTCGCTGCAACTTTTCTGGCCGACTTGTTTTTCGAAACTCACGCTCCGCGAATATTACAGCAGAGGCTACTCATTCGGATCTGCAGTCGAGCTCAACGCTTGCAAAGATTTTCTAGCTCGCCTCGGCAGTACTATCGTGCCGGATTTCAATTTTTGGAGCCAATACGACATTCTGCTGCGATGCTCGCAATGCGAGACGCCCATCAGAGGAATGGTGAACATGGAACACCACATCAGGTGAGGACGAATCCTGATATCGCTGCCTGTCAAAGGGTCTCGCAGGAAATGTGCCCCTTTTTGGAAATCGCTTCGGCGATCGAAGGCGCGTTCGAAAGCTGAGTCTGAGAGCTTTCATTTGCGCTAGTCAGATCGAAAAAAGGATCACTCGGGACGGAGATATATGACGATTTTTGTGAGTCGAAAACTATATCGACAAAATCGCTGATCTTTCTTCTGCGGACTGTTTCCCGCGAAAAAAAGACTGTGTGCGAAGTTTCAGATTGGCTGCTCAACTGTAAGTATGTTTAAGTACCCAAAAACCTTTTTTCATTGAACAAGCCCAATTGGATTCTACCACCATTCGGCTTGCGGAGGCTCCATCTAGAGGACGGTATGAAGAGGCGTCAGAGTACCCCGGTGAGATCTTTCCAGATATCTGGCGACTGACTCATGGATTTCGCTTAAGCATCCGAAGCAGGGCTCCGGAATGCTCATCAGTGGGCTAGTTTCTGCGAGCCTCGGATAAGTGGAGTCCATGATACCATGACTCCTCTGCGTAGTGGGAAATTTCTTATCGCGCTAGGGTCCGATGCTGCGGCTGAGCCCGAGTCCGCGGTCTACCCATGCTCATGTGATTACATCATGGCGGTGGTTCCTCGGCTACACAGCGACCTTCTTCGGCTCCGTGCGACCACCAGTTCTCTAGGTGGAAACCTCCGCAAGCCGAATGGTGGTGGAATCCAATCGGGCTTACTCAATGAAAAGAGGGTTTTCGGGTACTTAAACATACTTACAGTTGAGCAGCCACTCTGAAACTTCGCACATAGTCTTTTTTCGCGGAAAACAGTCCGCAAAAGAAAGAACAGCGAAATCGTCGATATAGTTTTCGATCTGTGAAAATCGTCATATTTCTCCGTCCCAAATGATCCTTTTCCCGATCTGACTAGCGCAAATGGAAGCTCTCAGACTCAGCTTCCCAACGCGCCTTCGATCGTCGCTCTGCGACCAACCGTTCCAGAGATACAGCTCTCTGAAGTTGGTCGCCGAAGCGATTTCCAAAAAGGGGCACATTACCTGCGAGACCCTTTATGTGTCCTCACGGCAGTCCAGATAGTATTCCGTGGGGCATATCCCTGTCCTGCCCCGGAGAGATCGGATTTCCCCTCCGCGTATGGCATCATAGACTGACTCCGCCGGCTGAGACGGGGCTGACAGCGCTCGAATGTAGAGCACAGATCTCGCAGAACGTACCCCGCTTTTGCCTCCGAAGCTTTGTGTCTTTTTGCAGAGATCATCTGGAATCCGAACGACATGTGTGTGGCTTTTCTTGCGATGCCCCCGAGCGAATGATGGACAACTCATGGTCTCCCGAGCGGAACGCTCCGATGGGGCACTCCGCAGAGAATCCAACTTCGAGGCTGGAGGAAGAAACCTTAGCCGCTCGCAGCCCTCCAGGATCGCGTCCGAACGGAGCTCCGATCGCCGCTCTCGCGGCCAACGTGTCCGCGTGAAATCAGATGGCGAATCAAATAAACGAATCTTCAGAATTCCTCTCAATGGAAAAACGAGCCGTATATGTTATCTTTTCGAAGTCTTGAACCTCGTGACACACTCAGTCTCAACTCTTCACAGTGCTCTGCATTATGAGAATACCCAGGTGCCGCTTGAGCGATTCGGATATATGTACATCCGCCCTAGATACAGGGAGAACCATCAAAATTGGCTTCATGTGGTCGAAAAAGGGACGCTCCTACGGTACGACTTAAGAGCCCGGTTCAAAGAAGATTTGGTCGATTTCTTGTGTCGGAAAGGCAACAAGTATCTGTTTCTATGATACCGCGGGCTTTCACTGCCTAATACGCTGCGCACGACGCGTGATTGACGGTCACTCGCGAAGGCGGAAGCCTCGGTCTCGTCTTTCCGATCCCTGGGATATCTGCGAGATACGGAACGGAGAATGGTGGGGCATCCTCTCCCGAGATTTTCACACCGCTAGGGAGGACGCCGCGCCGGCGCCGTCCCGGTCACCGAGGTCCATTTTCCTATGCATTCGCATGCCTCTGCATATCACGCATATATCTGCGTATTACGCAAATTTTCGCATTTTAAGCATATATCTACGTATTACGCACATATTGGCATATTAAGCAAATAAGCACATATATCTGCGTATAACGCTCATATCTGAATATAACGCATATCTGCATGTTAGGCATGTATCTGACTATCACGCATACGTATATCAAGCAATCGACCGCATCCCACGCATGTATTCGCATATTTTCCCCGCATGTCCGCGTATTTCGGGGAAGCTCCACGCACCGTCGCGAATAATCGCCTAAATCCTTCTATATATCCGTATTCATATGATTCCGCGTTTGTCGGTATGTTCTCGCCTCCCTTAGCGCATCTCCGAGCATACTGCAGAAGTTGTGCTTAAGCTCCCAGTCCTGCCGCAGTCAATTAGCGGGGACTCCTTCCATCGCGATCCTCCGATATCCTCATCGCATCTTCACATACAAATCCGGGATGTAGTAAGACAACGGATTCTGCAGCGCAATGTCAAGTTGCTTCTCGTCTGCGATGCGTTTGGCCGAAGAATGCCGCGGGCCAAAGTTGAGTTGACGGAGCTCCGTTAGGTATTCGGCGAAGACGTTTTCTCGTCAACGAGACGACACCCGTCTGCAAAGCGTGCAAGAACACATCCCCGAGCGCCCGACGTTTCACTTAGACTCAGCTACTGCAACGGACTCGCTTCGGGAGGCGCTGGAGCGCATGCAGGCGAGGCGGCACGAAGAATCGCGGAGGTCGCCGCTTGTTCATATGACATACCGTCCTCCCCGTTGGATGTGTGTGAAGCATACTTGGCCGCAGACGTGCACCTGTACAGGCTCGAAATCACCAGATTGGATCGATTTCCAAGGAGTCGACCCTGCGGAAATTCAGCGTCCACGGAACACACCGGAGGGAGGTGCAGACAAATAATCAATAACGTTGGTGTACATCGGGTCATCTTCTCGGAGATCCATCGGAACGGAGTCCTGCGCTGCGGATCCCCACGGCTCTCCTCGCGGAGTGATATAAAGCTTTGGCCCTCCTACGCAAGGGAGAGACGGAGAGTCCACTCATGGTGATTGACCGGAGCGAGCTCAACTCTATGAATATTTTAGGATATCCATCTGTCTTTGCTGTAAATAAACCAGGTTGGGTAACTTATGCCGAACGATATGGGAACGATTGATGTCCTGTCCTAATTGACCGGAGTGAGGTCACGGCAGGAGCATTGTGAGTTGATGAATAGCCTAGAATCCCCTCGGAAGATGAACCTCGGCCGCCGAAATATTCCGAAATATTTTCTCTCAATTTGTGTGGTCTGCGACGTCCTCGCTACTTGTTCAATTTCCCCCAGACCCCCAGTATCCGTTCCGTGCCCGGAAGCTAGGGGATCTCCGAATCGATTAGAACCGTGGAAGCAATTCATCGGAGCCTTATCGTTCTTCACGGGCCCACATCCGACCTTATCCGACAATCAAATATTGCGAGCCAACCGATTTTGAACGGCGGATGACCTGACTCTGAGATGACCTGACTGAGATGAGAACATCGAATGCTTTTGGCTGGACTCATATCGTTCTGCGGTCTCCTCCGCCGGATTTCGATCGCATGTTTGAGCGTCGACGGGTAAATCATGCCGGAAAACCCCGAGTTGTGAAACCTCAACCAACGATTTTATTCGTCACCAATCTTATTTCTAACCACAGTGTATCATGGCCGACAGATATCATAGGACACGATCATGACATTACACAGTATTTTTTTCATCTTTTCGCATACTCTCTCGTTAGTGTAGTCGTGATCCTGCGTTCCGTTCTTCATAGTGGTATTGTTGGTGAAGGTGGGCTCAGATGTCAATCCCTTTTCTTTTTTTCGAAGGTCATTTCTTCCTTTTCATCCATTGATTTTTTTCGACGCTTTTTTTCCGTTTCGACATCATCTCGTTATGTCCGATATCAAAAAAAAATTGCACATCCTATGTACAAGGATTCTGAGTGTCTTTCGCTCGCGAAGCGATGGGTCTCTCTCCGGAGAATCCCTTCGCTCCGACTGTTGTCGAAAGATCTTCTCCTTCTCAACTTCCCATTGTCTCACAATATATTAGCTACGGAACAATCTGAGTTCAGAGACGATGGAGGGAACCGCGAATCCTTCTCTTCCATCATACATATCGGTACTTTTTTTTCTGTCATTTATGTCATATCTCCCGGCATGTGGTGCCGGAACATTGCATAATATCCTTCCGACGGTCACATCTTGCTGCCAGCTCATTTTGGCGTTTTTTTTTAGTTTTGCATTTGTATATAGTAGCCGTAATACCGAAAATATCGAAACCTGAAGGGGTGTAAATAAAATTCACGTCAGAGGGGAGAACGAATTCCTGCCCCTTCCCGAACTCATTTGGGATTTTTCGGTCGCCTTATCGAAGAAGAAAACATCACAAGTGTACTTGCAGCATGGCTGCCTTGAAGTCGAGAGGAAAAATAAACGAAGGCGCCGAACCAATGTATTGGCTCCTCTTCCAAATCAGTTCTCTTCGAGTCATCTCAAGCGTCTCCGATATAAATATTATAAATTAAGGTGAATCGAATGATACCAAAAATAAGATCGCAGATATAAGGGAGTCGCGAATCATTCGGAAAAACGACATCTCTGGGATATGCAGAAGGAATGAAAAAGTCATCCTCCGAATTCCGAGAACAGCTGCATCTAACAGAATGGCAGCAGGTACCGAGTTCGCTGCGAGAGCCGAATTGAAGGGAGGCGTCAATGATCGATTCTCCGGAATCATACCGCTTCGCACGCAAGGGAATCATGCTTGAGGATTCAATTCGCAAGTTTGAGAAATCTCATTCTAGAATGCGTTTTCCATTTTGACTAGTTGTAACATTGAGTCTGTCTGAGAGCCGCGATCCAATAATAATCGGCAATCATGCGAGGCATAAAATTTCGGGCGCTTGAGTTAAGGCATTCAGATCTCACTCACATATTTTTTTGCGAGCTTTTCTTTGTACAAGTCTTGTCTCGGTATGCCAGGCTTCGTGCATCACTAAAAGGGGCTCTCTCACTAGAAACCCATTTAAAAACTTTGTTTGCGATTTCTGGTTATTGGATCAATTACACACACTTGAAGGAATCGGGGAAATGGGATGGGTCAGCGTCGATTCCCCTCCCGTCGTCCCCCAGCGGATGGCTTCTTTCTCCAACGGAGCAGATGACTGCATGGAGCGTGGAGCTCAGCAGATCGCGAAGAGCTCCATTTTTGCATAGACGTCCCGGAGGGGCTCGTCGTCGTCGTCAAAGAGTTCTAAAACAAGACTAAATGTAGGCGCGACCGTTATGCGAGAATCAGGTGTATAACCGCAGACCTTTGCCTCGAGGTCCCGGCCCGTGATGTGCTTCTGTAATCGAGAATGAGGGGTCGTCATTCAGTGCTCAGCTGCACAACAGGAATATGACGCGGGACTAAATAACAGATGAATCTGATTCCTGAGAATGCTCACCTGAAAAGTGATGCAATCCATCGGGTCGAAGTCGCAGGCGCCCTTTTTGGGCCCTACGCCCTGCATTTGCGCCTGGATTGCTTGAAAAGGCAGCTGGCGGAACTGCTCGTGCAGCGGTTGGATTGAGGTTTCGACGGCGGGGATAGACATATATGCCCCGTTGTCGACGAAGTAACACACCAAGGAGGTGCTCTCATTTAGTGCAGCAGGTGCCTTCTCAACATACGCTCGCTCCCATATCTCGTCTTGCAGACACGCATAGAACTCTTTGCTTCGAATCACCAACTCCGACGTTTTCAGGCGGTTTTCCTGTGGGAGAATCAGAGGGAGATGTTTCATGAGGGGCCAGATAGATTCTCTTTCTCTCCACGAGGATTTCCCCTTATGAGATCATGACCTGATCGGGAAACATCCTTCTAATCGTCTCTCTCGGAGAAATGGTGGACTGTACGAGTGCAGTGGTCTGGTGCATTCCGTATTCTTTGAGCGTGCGATCGATAATCGATAAATTTTTGTGACAAACTTCCAAGGAGACGAATGCGTAACTTGGCGGAACATGCTCTCGCTATCGTTTCAAGTTCTCCGAAACGACTGAACAGGTCCGGTTTCTCCAGCAAAACTAAGTCCTATATATGATCGATGAGGTGGTTCACCTGTTTGCCGTAGAACAACTGCATTGTAGCGCGCAAGTTGGCTAGTTCACCCAAAGTGTTAAAGGGTTGGCAGATGATCTTCAATGGAGAAGCTGCAGAAACCACGTGCAGGTTCACTACACTTCCTTGCTCGGGTGGGTTGTTTTCGGGGTAGACGGCCACCAGAGGTCGGACCTCGGTGTCGTCTCCTGCCGTGTGGCCGTTCTGGTCAGCCGAGGCGGAGCAGCTACCGTGAGGAGATCGAACAAGCGAATACGAGTTAGCGGACATCTGGATTGCCAACGTCAGCAGCATCGAAAGCTCAATCGTCTCGAACATACATCGACAGTAGGAATGAAAAGCCGAAATGTTCCACGAATTCTCTGAGTGAGAAGAGAATCTAAACCTTGGACCCGAAGTGCGTATCAGTGCAGCGACTCTCACACGAACGGACGAATTCCAGCCAGCGAATTCGCAGCTTTTCGACGCCAATCCTGACTCACCTCAGCTCCTCGCAAAGCTTAAGGTTCACTGAGACGAGCTCATCGTTCGGCATGGTCCGCTTGAAAACATCCACATGTTGGATACTCTCGTCACAGTCTTTGTCCTGACATCGGGTCGCCGCCGACACCTTTATGATGAGCATTTGATCCTCGGGACAGAAATCGGTGATTTTCGCGATTTCGTCCTCGGACCACATGGTCTCCGGTTGCAGGTCCGTCATGTGAGCCCGCACAGCCTGATGGAGAAAAATTCAAATTGGATTATCCGTTGACTTGCGATATTTCTCCATGATCCGCCGAAGCATTGGGTGGTTCGGTAGACCTAGGAGCCTGGAGCATCGAATCGAACTTGATTCGGTTCCAAATAGAATGTGATGAATAGTAAAATTAAATAATGTAGCGGTTCCCGTGATACACAGCTTATTTTGAAAGGAAGGATAGGAAGGACTTCTGAAAGGCATCGTTGCATACCTGTGCCGGCAGATCTTCGAGATGATAACCCATTTTGAGTGGGAACATTTTGTCAATGGAAACAGTGTCCTTGTTCCCATAGTCAATGAACTCGATGTCGATCTCGTTGTCGGAAACGATATTCGTGGCCACGCATCGGTACCAGTTCCCTTCGAGCTGAGCACAATACACCCTGTTGGGCTGGACCTGTGTAGGAAGAGCGGTCTCAGTCAGTCAAAGAAACTATTCTCAAGGTCGAATCGCTCGTTGCATCAGCGTGACCACCACGATAATATTGACTCACCGTTTTGACACATTCATCGCTGGCCGGCTCCACGGTGAGACTGCGGAGTTCATTGAGCCCGAAATCCTCGATTTGTAGGTAAATCGTCCCATCCGGAGACACGCAGCTCAAGTACCCTTTCGCGATCACAGGAGCGGGGAAAATCACCGGCGTGGCCACGACTTTGTAGATTTCGGTGTTGATGTCGATTTGAGAGCTCTGCCGGGATCGAGGGATCTCGTTACGACCCGGAATGTCTTTCACCGAGGGAGTGATATTGATAGTCTGATCATCGAGATCTTGAACTCGATTTCGATGGAGGAGCCATCGTCCATGATGACAGTCCCGAGGAATTTTCATCCGGACGCTGCCTTCACTCACCTGCTGGCAGCCTTCGCTCGAATCGTCTCCGGTGTCGTAAACCTTCACGGGGAGGGGTCTCACCGAAACGTCACAATCGGGTGTCGGGACGGCCCAGAGTATCTTGTTCTGCATCAGACGCTCCATTTCGGCGATGACCGATGGTCTCTTCGAGTCTGAGACGTTGGTGTCATCGAACTCTTCGAGACGCAGTTGGATCGATGAAAACGGAACCGAATAGAAGTCGTACGCAAGATGCATCAGCTTCTCCCGTGGAATGGATTCCGTTATTCCAAGATCGACGTAACGGAACTCGGCGGCTTCAGTTCCGTTTTCCTCCATCACACACTGGACACGATGCCAGCTCTCATCGAAAACGGCGTAAAGGGCCCCGACCACGGGTTTGTCCGAAGCCTCGAGTTTCTGAGAGGTCAGGTTCGCCTCTTCCTTGTAGTAGGCCTCCATTTCGGTGGTTAGGGTGTGGTATTCCTCCCGTTCTACGCGTCCGTAGAAGTTGTGCACGTCAACGACGTACGTGATCACGAACATGAACTGTTCGTCAGAAATCGTCAACGGTGGGACTTGGGGCGCTGTCGGTGCGACGGTGTCTTTCTTGTAAAGCACATCCGTTTTTGCGAGAGCGTTCGTGACGAAATCCAATTGTTTATGTTCGTTTATTTTGCTCCTCCAATCCTCTGGGAGCTTCTCCTTGAAGTCCTCGGCGAATATTTGCGGCACGGAATTACAAAAGACACCGTTCGGTCGCTTCTCGAGCATCTGGACCAGCTTGACTGCGACTGATTCAATTTGTTGAGGGTTCGTCATCTCGACGAATGGGAGCGTCGCCTGTTTTTCCGCTACGCGCTGCTGCAAGTTATCCTTGGTGATCCCTGAATGGACAATCGAGAACAACGCTCCTTAGGAAACCGAGAGAGAATGACATCATCCGCAATAATTACGCCTTCCACACTGCTAGCAACACCTACCAAGGGCTGCGAGCGCTTTTGCAGCGGCAGATTCGCGTGCGAGTTCTGCTGTGGGTCGATAGTCGGGATAGCTCTTGTATTTCTTTCCGTCGAGCTCGACCGTGCATAGAAACTCGGCAGTCGCCGCCTTCTTGTTGGTTTTCGACTCCATGAAATGGAACTCCGGAGCCGGGAGCGAAGTCGCTCTGGCGTACTCCTTCAGGATCGCGATCGATGAGCTGAGACCCTTCGGACTGACGGTACGAGCGGCGGCGGGCTGATGCTGTTCGTGGCGATGAGAAACCACCCTACGAGAACGTGGATCCACTATTGGAATGGCGTTAGGACGGTCCTGCAAACAGTACAAGGCGATCACATGTTGGAACTGCGATGCTATCCGATCGGACTCGCAGACCACATCGATCGGTCGTTCGGAGTGATCTGTGAATCCGCAATTCAGCTACCGGGACATTCCTCAGATTCAGTTCCGTCGCTCCTTCGAAAGCGTTGGCTCCTCGCGCACCGATCACGCGTCATTCATCCCACGGTAATCGCCCGCCACGAATTCTGGGCCATGCCTCGCTCGACTCGCCACGACTTCTTAGATTCGGTGTCGACTTTTCGGGGAGGGGGGGACTACGAACGGGAAAAAACTTGAGGCACATCGCTGGGGAACTCACCCTATACTCTCTGGAACTCCTTGAGTGGTTTCCGGATGACGAGCTCCCGTTGCTCGTAGCCACGTACTGGATCGACGGGTTTATCCAGACCATGTTTCCGCGGCGTCCGTTGAATTCTCCGTTTTGTCCAGAGGGAAGTGCAGACCTTCCGTTGCTCCTCCAGTTTCCGTTGCTCGCATTGTTTCCGTGGAGCTGGTTTCTATTGCCTCGACCGCTATGCTGTTGCTCTAAGGGGTTATCCAAGTCAGTGAATTTCCTTTCTAGAGGGATCACATCCGAGTCCATGTGCGTGCTCCATGTTGACTCATTCCAGAGGAAGTCGTCCCCGTCGTCACCGGGCGGATGATGCGAAGCCATTCCGTTAATTGACAGGTCCACACCACGGTTAGCAGAAGGAAGTTTGTTAACAGGGTTAGAAGGAGGAGTGGAGACAGAGCTTGTAGACAGAGCACCGAGAGCACAATTAGCACCGTCACCGAAATCTTCCTCTTCGTCATCATCGATGTCGACGAAATCGTCATCATCGTCGTCCACGTGGATGTTAGCAGAAGGAGGAGGAGGAGGGGGGGCCGAACTTGTTTTCACGATGGCCCGAAGTGGCCACTCACTCGATTGCGGGAGACGACGCGGAAGTCGACCGGAGGGTCCGGTTCGAGGTTTCGGAGCATGGTGGCTGTTATTCGCCTGAGGAGCTCTCGTTGGATTCCGTGGGGGTGCTCGCTTGGTCCTGTGAGCAGGCGAAGATCCGGCCCCGATGACGGTGGCCGTCTTCCCTCCCCGAGGCCTCAAACTCTGCAAGAATTCGAAAGAAATCGCTTGAGCTGCCGATTCTTCGGGGAAAATAATTTCGCAATACTCATTTCTAAATGGGGTTATCTAATTGATTCGCAAGTTTTCCACGGCGCGCATTCGCATCTACTCGTCGTGTTCCCCCACCAGTGCCAGTTCGCCTCTCATTATTTACAGCGGCATCAGCCACGAACCGTTAACTGGATGCGGCTTTCCGGAACGAAAACGTCTACAAGAGCTGCGAAGGCGGAATAGTCTTCCAATCCCTTTCGGAACACGGACTAGTGAAGAGGTATCGAGACGAGACGATGTCAATATTCAATTCTGACTGACACAGCTGGCTGGTTTCTATTGCCTCGACCGCTGTTGCTCTGAGGGGTTATCCAAGTCAGTGAATTTTCTTTTTTCTTCACAGCTCTGCAGCGGTGTCGGGATCGGATCGACCTCGGGATTTGACAGTTTGTTCAAGTCCCGTGAACAGACGGGATGCAGATTGTCATTCTGAGAGAAGAGCACTCGAGAATGGATGTTCTATCAGAAAACCAAGCGGGCTATCGATCGATCAATGAGCCGACCCATCACTTCCGGAGATATTCGCGTAAGCGGATCGCGAGAATCTAGTGACAAGTCTTCGACGAAACGTATCAGCCACGAGAACGAAGACATATAACGAGCGATAGAAGCTAGCGATACGTTCACAATACGATGGGGCGTCACGTCTGTTGGGGGTGCGATGACCATAGGGAGGAAGTTCAATCGACTCCCAAAGAGAGAGAAGTCCTTTCGGAGAGTTATTATTTGTTTTTTTTCAACTTACGAAGACCATTGCCTGTCCTCGATCATTGTTGCGGATGTGGCAAACGTCCGGCATCGTCTTCAGGAGGTCCTCAAGGTCCTTGTACGCTCCGAGAGGAATGTGGACCCCAGAGAACGTGTAGAATTCTGCGTCTAGTCTCTTTAGCGGAATACCACCTTTGGTACTCTGTAAGAGGTTACGCAGGTTGTTCGAGAGCTCGACTCCCTCCATCTTCGCTATTGCTGCTGCTGCTGTACTGAGGCTACCGGAACTCTGGAAAGCACACATAGAACCACGTTTATCCTTCCGTTCAATCATGGCTCATAGCCAGCCGTACCGAACGTCCTCCACAAGACACTTCTCGATCAGTATTTTGATTCAGAGGAGAACGGCTTTGATGTAAGTCGCTCGAGCTTCTCAGTCTGACACCGCCGGCTTGCCAGTCTATCGAGCGACGGTAACTGGGCAAAGTGGATCGTTTCGCGCGACGGAGAATCGGAATGTGGCGAGAACAAGACGACGACAACAACTATCTGTGTGACTGCTTCACAAGTCGACCCCTCCCTTGGTGAGCGGCACACCGCAAACAGGCGAGCGGGCCAGAGGACAGGCGAGACTCTCGGCGTGTGCCGAATCGACGGCACGAGACTAGCGACCGACCATCAGCTGATTTTGACAATTCCGTCGGGGGTGCGAGGGGTTCGTCTCAATCGAGAAGTTCGACTGACTGTGGGGGGCACGCGAGGCTTCCGAGCCATCCGGATCTATTTTCGGGACACTATTCCACCTCAAGAATAATCGTGTCATCCCTATCCGACTCGGAATTTCACAGAGAAAAAAATGAACGCCTCGAAGGGCGTGAGCTCTGATCTTCTGCCGACCCGCAGAAGTCGGTATGATTTTTCGCATTCTCGGTGCGTCTGGAATGATTACGTCGAATGCCTGAAGGGCTACGGGGTTCGATCCGTTCGAAAACGAGAGTTCTGGATATGAAAACGAGCGTTCGGTGCTCGAAACTTCCGTGTCCCGAACCCGGTTGTCAGACAGCCGGAAGGAACCGGGACATCGACAGCATGTACGGTGCTCCGTACAGCTCTTGAAAACTGGTTGTCAAAATCTTCAGCTCACCAGGAAAACGAGCAGAGGTTCGCTCAAAGACGGAGGTTGGGCTTCAGGTCCACAACACCTGCACTCTCTTTGCAGTAAGGTGTAATACTACACAATCGACCATTGAGTGAGTGGCAGCAGCAGCGGCGGCGGCAGGGACATCCAACTGGAAGAGCTCACGATGATGACGCGCTCTTTTGGCTCAAGCGCCGGGCGGTCCGATGAGCTGGTTGACAAGCAGAGATGCTCATCCTACAAACGGCGTTAGAAGAGCCGCCTGCTGATTGTTTCTTTCGTCTCTATCTCGTACGGGTTAAGCCGAAATTAGTTCCATCGCTCGCGAACAAAGTCCGAGGCTCGATGAGATTAGGCACCTTCCGGAAATAAACATTCAGTCCCGAAATATCTGTTGGCGCTAACCACAGCGCTACGCGGAAGAAGGTCAGTGGCCTGGTTAGTGAGCGACGTTTCTGAAGATGTCTGCTGCATAATACCACCCATGATATTCTGCTCTTGGTCGCTATGAAAGAGTTTTCTTCCATGGGTGCCGGGATATCTTCGGGAACGTTCCATCGAGCGCGGAAAGAACGGGCGAGCGAACGGCGAAGGTTAAATTCCCGCCTACGGTGCCTGGAAATGAGAACTTATGTCCTTGCGATAATCGTATGATTTCCGCAATTCTCATGGAGACTACAGCCTAGATGAGCTCGATACTATGCACGGATCGGAGAGAGGTTGAATGGGAGAAATCTTAAAATCGACCGTAGGCATTGACTCCCACGGAGATATTCATTCAGAATCTCCTGCGGCGTCCACCGAGTTATCCCCCTTCTGGACGCCTCGCTCGAGATCTGATCGGCTTGCGTATGACTCATGACGCTCTGCCGCTGTGCGCGTTGACCGGCGTGATAACTCCCGCCGAATCGGTCAGTGTCTCTCGAGCGAGAAAGTTACTCATTGGAGAGACGGGTACCGGCGCTCTCCCGCACCCGCTGTCATTGATATCACCAGCGTTCGCCCTTCCATCATCAGCCTTCCCTACATTGTATGGGGCCGGCCAGAAGTATCCGACGTGACGCCGCTCTTATGATATTCTCCGAGTGCCCGCTATGGATCTGACCCTTTCCATTCTTGACGGGATGATCCTGCATGTAGGGAGGACGGGATCGGACCACAATAATTATGAAGCGAAGTAGACCATAAGAAGGTACGAACTGACTCATAGGAAAACGTTCCGCTTTTATTATAGAAGGTGATGATCCCTCCGGAACCATACTCAGCTGCGAACAATTTTCGGATTTCTGACAAAACGTTCGAGGGAAAATCTCTCGTCATCGAGTCCGTTGACGCATATGCATACATGCATATGTCGATCCTCAATTCCAAGAATTCACACAATCCACGAATCCGGAGATTCAGAGGATACGACGGCGTTGATCACGGTAGATGAGGGAGAAGAAAGCGATTCATTGAGTTCAGGATGAGTCCTTCAATTGTCGAATTCCTCCTTTCTCTCTATGTCGAAGCGCTCCGTGTAGGGTTTCAATGTGGCCGGTCTCGGGAACGGTTTGACACCTATGTCGGAGCAAATCATCGTTAGCGTTTGCCGGATTGATCGTCTCGATGGATCAGAAAACACTTCGCTCATTACATCCACTGAGAATCCGATTTGGACGCATGGAGGAGCATCTTCGAGAAGGGCAACGAAAATTTCTTTTGCCCGAATCAATCCCGCAAGAACGTCTGATGACTGACCTTTGATGTAAACTTGTTTACCGCGTCGACAGTCACAGTATGGGCAGTGTCCCTCGGTCAGGACTCTCCTGCATTGAGTCCCACAGAAAATATCCGCGCACGAATCTGAACAAAAACAAGTCTTGCATCCTGTCTTGTCCTCGCGTAACTGGCAGTTGTTACCCAATCCTCTACAATCGGTGACCGGTTTGCATTCCTCCGCGAGGACGATCACCGCCAGGGATGCTTGGGGAAACAGAAGGAAGAAGCGTCGATTAATGTGATTTCAGCGAAGGCTACGTGGCTGATCGTGCAGATCGATGAGCCATCTCCGGTCTCTCAGAGAGGACGCGAGGCATTAAACTCGGTATTGAGCTCGAGCTCTATGAGGGGGTAATGATGGAGACCAACCTATGACAAAGAAGAGACTTTTCATCCTGCTCGACACTGCGTACTCTGTGGAACTGCTGCGACGAATCTATGATTTCTGTGGTCTGCGCACGAAGTTTCCTCTGATTCAGCTCGGTAATTCGGCGCTGACATCATATCCGAGGGGAAATTCGGGTAATTTGAACGCTGATGAGAGGAGGCAAAATCACAGCGTGATCCAAGTTCTGGTGATCGATGCTGCAACGAGGTACAGCAGATATTTCGGAGGATCCTCGTGATGATATGCAACATGAACAGACGGAATCATCTCTTGTTCATCAGAAGATTTCTGATTGCTCCAGTCGGCATTCTATACCGCCCAGATCTTAGATGGAACCCCACACCTTGATTGAATTCCTCCCAAAAGGCATTTATAATTATTTTACGATAATTTTTCCCGAGCTTGGGTTTCCGAGGGAGGAGCGTGCTTGAGGGATGTAGTTCGACATTCCAGGTGAGATCGGTAATCAATCATTCCGTGTAGGACTGTGAGGACTCCCATGTCTTTTTTTCGGGTCGCTTGACGGTCTACCATCCTCATCACGGCGCGGAGGTCCGGCTAGGACTAAGAACGGAATGGATCTACCTCCGTAAAAATGAGAGGATTGCGATATCTCAAGATGCATACATTAGGAATGCTGGCGAAGAGGAGCGTACAGGATCGCTGTTTTCCTCAGAGCGGTATTGCTTCCGAGATAGAATGTCAGTCAGCAGAGCTCGAAGACTGTGATGTGATGAGACTCGAAGTGATCCCCCGCGTGGAGTTGCCCGCACATTTCTCATAGGATGGACAATGCCTTCCCCTCAAGCCTCACAAATGATAATCTACCAGAATCTAGATCCGTGGTACATTTTCAACCGGATCGGGGAAGCTACACGAAGCGAGCGAGATATCGGAGAGGAGCGTGATTCGCACTGTCCTAGTGGATTTCCGGCATCCACCCCAGGCTCCAGAGCTCACTGCACGGTATCGGGAGCAGAGCTAGGGATGAGCCTCTCAACCTGTCAGAAATATTGCTACAGGGAGATCCTTGGTTTGGATGAGAGAGCGGCTACATCCGGGAAAAATCAAGTGCCCTGCGTTGGTTCGATCCTCCCGCTCTGAGTAGCCCTTTAGATAAGAGAGATCTGATGGTCGTGCCGGGCAATGCCCATTGTACTCGGAGAAGAACTGATTTCAACATATTATAATTTCAGGACGCTGTGAGAGGATCCTCGGATTAGTTCCGATCGCTATTCCGACAGTTCGCTCTGGAGGAGTACATCTCTGAATATCAATTGCCAGACGCAAATGGAGTGCGACGCGACGCCGGCTCGACGATCGAGCGGTCGTCGTTTAATGCCGAGTCCTCGTCTGCGAAGGTCCAACGAATGATCGGTGCTCGGAAGTCTCGGTGATGGTGACCCTGCAGGAACCTTGGTGACTACCTCGAAGGCTCACAGATCATCCCGTCTGATGAGCATCGGTGGGCCATTTGACTGACACAGCGATACGCTGCCTGCGAACGTCAAGGGAGATGTTCGATACGCTGTCCGGAGCGGGCTTTACCTGTTCCGGTGTTCGTCGCGAAGAACCGAGTTCCCGAGGAGGTCCCTCCCCCACAGGAGGAAAGGGGGCGCTGAATCTTCCAGATGTTCCCATGATCCCTTAGGAGGAGGGGATATCGTTGGATTTTCGCCTATCATCAGATTCCAGCTTCAGAAAAATGAGAGGACGCCCGATGTGTCTCACCACGTTCGCCTTCTCTCTGTCACGGTCCACCCAGATTTTGACTCGAACAAGCCTCGGAAGCTGTGAAAGAGTTGATTACGAGGACGTTCTGGAACCCAGCGAATTGTATCCTTGAGTCGACATCACATCTAGAAAGCAAGCATACAAGGTCTACAGGCCCCGTGGAGTATTGCGGTCCATTCCAGCCGCTTGGCTCTAGAAAATCTGGATTTGGAGGATATTTTGCGATTATCCACGGATTTGGTTGCGCAAGGAGGCTCATGGAGCTAGAGCTTGATGATCGGTTCAACCCGAAGTCATTTCCAGCACTCTACTCAGCGCTGAGAATCATTGCGGACGGCACCATGGAATTTCGCTCTCACAAAAACTTCGGGACGAGACATTCGTGCTGGCCGAATGGTAGATAGATCGAAAAAACAGGATCCTGGCAGTGGGGAATACGATGGAATCGAACTCAGTTCGAGAGCACCGGACGTGCTGGCGGAATCGGGCTCTCATCCCGGAGATTCGCGCAGGCGGTCTTTCTGAGCTCTGTGGGCGGAACTCCGACAATGTCCGGGTTCTCCGCCGCGAGGATTCTCGGAGTTGATTCTTGAGAGGGCTCCGCGCTCTCCGGAGACCTTCGAGGAGTTTCAAAAACCGCGCCGAGCTGGCTATCAGCGCCATGAGCCAATATGGCCGCCCTCTTGCTGGAGCCAGCCGTCAGACCCGTCCGGCGGAATCAGCAGGAATCCGATGCAGCACCAGCACACACACTCTGCAAGCCGTGTGTGTGCGTGCGGGAGAGTGTGTGTGTGTGTGTTCTAGTGCATTTAACAGTGGAAATCATGTTCGAAACCTATGTGAAACTCAACCGCTGATCTCATGTGAAAAATCACATTCCCGACTGGAGAATCGGAAGCGACGGTAATGATTCGCGACTCGCCAGCCGCCTCAAGTCTGCTGTCATGAAACCTGAGTTCTTTGACATATTTGAGGACCCCTCTGATGTGGCTCTTTAGCGCGCTCTGAACAGATGACAGAGCAGAGACTCTTCCGAGTTCCCCATTCCCGTTCTTGCGGGAAATTCTCTGTGACAGTTGTTCCGGACACGAATGGTTTGACACTTGGTTTCCTCGTCTCTGATCAGAGAATAGAATCGAACGAAAAGACAAAATCAGGAAGAACGTCTGCTCGTCCGACGGAAGGATCTGAGCTCGGGGGAATCAGGAGCCTGGGCCCCGAGAAGGGGAACCCTGGATCGAGGTCTCAATTTCTCAAATCGATTGTAGACTGCAAACCCTGCAAAGGAGTATGTCGAGCCAACGTTCGTCGCCGTTCCTGTCGTCTTCCCTTTCGATCCGGCAAGAGATCGATAGATTCGAATCGGTTCATCCGTCGATATACGCCATCTACGACCTTATCGAAGCTCTGAACGACCAGTTCATCTCGCAGCAAGTCCGCGAACACGTCGTCTGTATCGAAGGTGAGCAAGCCCATTGCACACGATAGTCCGGATGCCCCTTCCTTGGCCACGTCTTTTTCTTAACTTGTTTTTTGCTGTGACCACTGCCACACAGATTGTGACGCTCCTTATCCCTCAGCTCGCTCATGGCAGGATCTCCTCAATCAGCATTGTGGCCGTTTTTATTGAGAGCACTCATTCCCCGTTGAGAATACGCACCAGCAGACACTGAGTGTATCGAGGACCCTGTCAGAGTCTCCAATCCGCGGTCAATCCGTTCGCGGATATTATTAGTCGTGGTTTCCTTGGCTCCTCCACAGGCTTCCGCCCGAAGAGACCGATCGATTCACTTCGATTTACTCTGTCGTTCCGGAGCCCACGGCAAGTGAGACGTAGAGCCTGAAGAGCTACTGTGGAGCCCCGTTATAAAGGACTCCATGGAATCGGCCAAAACGGTCCGTTATATCCAAAGTCCGTTATATCCGCACACCTGCTCCGAGAGGCCCAGAATGAATCAGAAGAGCTACTTGAATGCACCCACGACCCTGTCTTCCACCAGAATGAATACGCGTGACTGATTGTGACAAGAATCTCATCCTTCATTACTTCCGAAGAAGTTTCCGTCTCGCAAGAATAGGTCCGCTATAAGCGAGCTCAATAAAACGGGACGAGATAGAATCGGGGCCAGAGAATTAGTTCGTTGTATCCGAGTGTGTGTAATTGTGTCCCTCACAAGCGAATCAGTTTAGGGGGGAGGTCCCGATGGCTCGGCCGGGACCGAGCTATCGGTCCGTTAAAAGCGTGTGCCCGTTATAACGGGTTCCAACTGTAGTTCGCTCACGGTTATTCAATCAGAACAGCTGGATGGGACTGAGGTCCACGCAGCGCAGGATATTCTGGAGGGGAGACGATCTTCCCCGAATCTCTTGGCTGAATGAATATTTTGATACATCTGCTGCCTGAATGGAAGAGGTACCGTTTCCAGCTCCCTGACAACTCCTGTCGAAGGTTCTCCTGAATCGGGAAGCCTAGTGTCGAAGCCTAGTTTCTGGGGAAATCCGATTCCGATGAAAGCTGACGCGTATCGTCCTCCTCTGTTTCCATGTTGAGTCTTCGCTGGAATGTTCTTCGTCGTTATTTCTGTTTTCCCTCCACGACGATAACAGTTCGCTGCCACTGGAACAGGTTCCGTCGTCGCAGTACCGCAACCGTGTCTCAACTGTTGCAAGTACGCTCGCCCCGGCGGTCCGTTGGTAGCTGCGCGAAATTCTTAACATCGATCGACCGCCGGAATATGTTCAACTCTGGAAAACAGCTCGCTATGGTCGAGCTTTAAATCGTCGCCTAATCCTATTCTCCTCATGTGGCATCAGCATATCTTGTGTCAAGATATTTTCGAGCCATCGACCGCTCGAGGAGCGCTAATTCAATTGAGAAAACTGTCGCTTTCTCTCTCTGCATGGAGGAGTTCCGGTCCAAGTTGTGACGGAGTTTTCTTCAACTCAGCCCTACTCGATTTATCCGACGAGTTTGGTTTACCGAAGTTCAATTCTTGTTTGTATGCTAATGGCACCCTATTGTCCAGTTCGACTCGTGCGAATGGGTGTGAACAGCGCATTGTGGTGCTCAACAAAGAGAAGCACTCTGGACGGGCGTTCGGCGTTGCTCATGAATGGATTGTGGGTTCTTATACAGAAATCTTATTTCTGCTCCACAGATGCTTTCGTCAACAGTCCAGAGTGGACTCTTAGCAGGAATGTTCCAGACATCCGACTGGTGAGTATTCTCGCAAAAAGTCTCGGCCTTAACTCTTCTACTCGCCAAATAATATTATTCGTCTCCTCGGACGGTGTATTCCGACGGCAAATCTTCCGGGAGCTCCGAAGTTGACGGTGGAATTGCGAACAATCGCTACACCGCAGCGTTTACGGATTTCGCCCCGAGCCCGCTCGGATTGTTTTCCTTCCGGATGGAAGACTTTTAGCAATCTATTTTTCTAACTAAGTAACAACGAGGAGCGCGACTCCTCCCAGAGCTTTACTGCATCATGAGTCAGGAGCTGATGCCAGAAGCCCGTATGCTTTCCGTGTACAACTTACTCTGGGCAACGCTGCGCCATATGCCTAATGTGAATAAAGGATGGGGCAGAGAGTAATTTTTCATTGCTGGATGGAGGCGGGCGCTTGCTTTCCGTTTGCGTTCCGTTGGGATCCATTAGGGGAGTAAGCGAACCCGAACCACCATTTCCCGCTCAGGCTGCTCACCTGGTGAGAGCCCGACACTCCGACGCCTGGCGAAGTTGTCGAATCGATATTCCGATGGTTCAAGGACTCGCAAACTTGACTCGTCTGCAGTAATAAATCGATCTCCTTTCTGAAAGCGACTCTATTCCAGGGTGTTCTCGGAAGTCTCAGCAGCGGGAAATCTTCTCTCGTTCACAGGTACTTGACGGGTTCTTACATCCAGGAGGAATCTCCCGAAGGTGAGTCGGCGATCGTTTTCCGTTACTTTAGGGGATCGGGCAACTGGGACCTGGGACTTAATCCTAGGGAGTCGGCCAGAAGACTCCATCCGGATGGAGTGGAATGAAATTGCGAGGGACAACTTGGTTGCTCACTGGATTGATTTCATATTCAGGCGGTCGCTTCAAAAAGGAGATCTCCGTGGACGGTTCGAGCTATTTGATGATGATTCGAGACGAGGCTGGCGCTCCCGAATGGCAGTTCGCACAATGGGTGGACGCCGTACTGCTGGTTTTCTCTTTGGAGAACGAAGTTTCCTTCCAAGAAATTCTTTCGTTCTACAAAAAAATGAGAAACTTCCGCATGGACGTCCCCGTCATACTGATCGGAACGCAAGGTCAGAGCCGACGTTTAAGCGAACTCGAAGGGTCTCGTCGCCGAGGCAAAAAAGCTCATTCACGATGACGGCCAAGCCTCATTCCGCGGAGAAACTAATGAATCCTTTGCCCCCATCAGACGCTATTAGTGAGAATAATCCGCGGAAAATAACGGATCAGCGAGCGCGCAAGCTGGCTCAGGAACTCGGCAACTGCGCCTACTACGAAACGTGCGCAACTTATGGACTCAACGTGGAAAAGGTGATTTTCCCCCCTGGATGAAGTCGCGTTCCAGTATCGCGACCATACATAGAGCGAGCAGTAGATCCTGCTGGGCTTGTCGAGTGGCGAAGAGGGCGGCGGGACATTCTTATCATCGAAGCACATCGACACCTCGAACTCGCCGTGTTCCAAAATCTACTGAGCACCGCTCAGTCAGTGTTTCTGCGGATTCCGGAGCGGAGCTTAAACATGAGTCCATCGTTGAAACAGGTGTTTTCTGAAGTTTGCCATCGTCTGGTGGCCGAGAGCAGCTATCGGAACTCAACGTTGACGTCATCGTCTTCAACCGCAGCCCTGCCGACGGATCAACCCACAAGCTTTTTTAGTGCCACAACCGCGGAGCGTTCGACTCTGTCGAGCGATCGGAAACTCTCCGACCCGCAGCCCCTTCGCAACGGCTCGGACACTACGATCAAAACCGAAGCTTCTATAATCCCGCTGTCGCTGAGTCCGGGCCCGAAAACCGATTCCAAGCTGAGTCTTGTCACAGATAAGACTCCGGTGGGGACCCCGAACGCTGCGCGGAAGAATAAACGTCGGTCGAATCTTTTTGTGAGTACGAGGAGCTCGGCCCCTGGGCGCCACAAAGTTTTGATTTGCATGGCCGGGGGCTCGGAGTCGAGTTTCCTAATGAATGATTCCTTTTCCCGATCCAGAGCAAGGACAAGGAAAAGGACAAGGTGACCAAAGCCAATGGTCAGGAGTACGGGGTTGGACGATCGATACCGGTGAAACAAGGCTACCTACTCAAACGTTCTCTCAAAGGCCTAGCGAAGGAGTCGAAGAAGAAGAAATATGTCACCTTGACGAAAGACGGGCGACTCACATATCACGCCACAATTCATGATTACATGAACAATCACAACGGCAAAGAAATCGAACTCATGCAGACCACAGTGAAAATCCCCGGACAGAATCCTCGGGGATGTCAAAACCGGGTGATTCCCAACACAAACCCGATGCTCTCGACGAAAGAGACACCTCTGAACAAGAAACGGAGCCACCACAAACGGATGAAGTCTGGAGGGAGCTCGAAGATGCTCGACGACACCTCGTTGACGTCGGAGGAACTCGATTTCATGTTGATCTCAGTAAGCTGTAAAACCTGGCGCTTCGAAGCTGCCACCACTCAGGAACGCGACGAATGGGTCACAGCCATAGAAGAATTGATTCTGAACTCTCTGCAAGCATGCGAGTCGGCCAAGGGCGGTGCCGACGACGATGTGCAGGGACAAGCGATTAACGCTCTCAAGTACCAAGTCGCTGGGAACAAGCACTGCGTCGATTGCGATGCCCCGAATCCGGATTGGGCATCCGTTAATCACGGTGCGCTCATGTGTATAACGTGTTCGGGTATTCATAGAAACCTGGGCTCGCATATCTCACGGGTCCGCTCGCTGAATCTCGACGACTGGAGCGCTGAGCAGCTCAGCGTTATGGCTGCCATCGGGAACACTATGGCAAATACCATCTGGGAGTCGAACACGAAAGAGGAAGGCAAACCCACTCCTAATTCGAGCAGGTACGCACCTACGTTTTTCTTGAAATAAGTATCTGCGTTCGCCGTACTTCTCAGCGAGGCTCACTAACTTATGCTCATCACGGAATCGCAGAGTATTACGCTCCCATCACTCGTAGGAATCGAGATCGAATCGACGTCTTGATTTGCAGGGAGGAAAAGGAACGATGGATACGTGCCAAGTACCTGGACAAAGAATTCTTGAAAAACCTACCTCGAAGTGTACCTCAAAGAACGCCACTCACTTATCTGGTTGACGGTATCGAAAGTGGAGATGTTGCCAGGGTGTTACTGGCCTTGGCTCATGGAGCAAACGTTGACGTCTCCGTCGTAGAAGGACGAACCCCTGTGCACCTGGCTGTCGCTCGAGGGAACACAGCTATAGTCCAGCTGATGCTCATGGTGAGTTCTTTCGCGATTGGACCACGACTTTTAGAAAAAAATCGGAAGGGTATCTTTCACTGTCGATTCTCCGCGGGTCTAGTTCCTCAATCGGAAATTCTTCGCAGGCGAGTGGCCGTGAGAGTTCGTGCAAGGATGGAGTATTGAAAGAAGTTCAGGAACGCAAGGTCTAACAACCGGGAAGATCTTCATTAGGATTTAGCCTACGCGCAAAAAACTCATTCGATTGATGCCTGTAAATAAAGTTGTATGTATTGAACAATGCTGGAGAGCGGAAACGGAAGATCTGTACCATACGAGCCATGAGCTTTTTAGGCTAGCGATATAATGCAAAGCAATAGACGTCCAGGCGTCGAGTGTGCGGGATGATAGTACCCGCAGGTTCAGGACCACATATTTTTCCAATAAATTAATTCGTAGTACCTATCTACTGCGGAAGTTTATTGAGTCAGCAGAGTATTCGTCTTCCATCGCTTCTCGTTTGATTGAGAATGCGTCGATATGGTCCGTGAAGTCGGGACTCAGGTCAGTCGCGCGATTCCCCCTTGTTGCGTTTTCCTCTTTCGTTGCGAGAATCCTCTCTCGGATTGATCCTCTATAATCCAGTGGAACGCTATCGACAACGTTGGCTTAAGTAGATCTCTCTGAATATCCTACGGAGGCGGGGAGAGGGTAAGTAGATTACGGAACGGGATTGGATCAGATCAGCGAAGATGGGATTTGAGAGAGCTCAATGCATCGGGTCCGCTGGACATCTCCCAGAGCAGACCTCGGTCAAGGAATCCAATTTTCGACAGAGCTAAACCGGGATCCATCATCAGTATCGCTAATTCCTTCGCGGATCCTCGGAATTTGTTCTTCGAGTCTCATTGAGTTCTTATCAAGTGGAGCTCTGACGAAGAAGATTTGAGACTGAGAATCGACCTCACCGAGACATGAGTCGGTGAAGCCTGTCCTCATGTCGTAACCCAGAATATGAATAATTGAAGACGATGGTCCTCAATGGACTAGCTTCGGGGTGCTGGGCCAGGGGAAGTGGTCAGAGAATGACCGTTGAGTTTTCTTCTCCTTCACTTTATTATAACACTGTTTACAATATGTCCTTTATCAAAGAATATATCCAAAACAACTAATTTTTTCCGGTCGATCAGGACCTGGAGATTCTGGAATATAGACTCCCGGGCTTCGTTTGAGAATCTCTCAATTCAGGCTCCCTTGGAGTGACCCCAGCGCTTGAAGTTTTCCTCTGCGAATTTTGTAGAATCTGTTCCGTTGCACCTGCCCCTATCGTGAATCCCAAACCTAGGACCAATTTGATTGAAAAGCATTTTACTGAACTGCCCGGAGTCTCCAGCACCGTCGGCACAAGGAGCATTTAAACCTTGAAGTCATCAGGGTCATTGGAACGATACACTACACGCAGCTCAATTGACGCTAGAGAAGCAGCGATCTGTGTTTAAGATTGTTCCTATCACATATGTTCCTCCCCTTCTCTCTCCGTTGCTTAGCTAAAATTCGAGCCGCACGAGGTCTTCTCCCTAAAAAATGATATCGATCTCCTCCGACACCTCTTCATCGATCGTCTATCACTGAAAGACCTGCGCACGGGTATTTGAGGGACAACTCGATGTCCGGGAACTGCTTGTCTGGCTGTGATTGCAGGACAGGACCACTCGATCCGCTTCATAAAAAATTAGTATTTGCTTGTGTGTAATCTCTCTGTAAAGGCGCGCGAGGTGCGAACAGTGATCGGTGCGCGTCGTTTCAGATACCTTAACAAGCGGATCCCGTGATCGGTCGTTTTAAAATGTGTCGATTCTGAAACTGAAGTCCACGTACTACAACGCTCGATTGGCGATCCGGAGTCCGAGCGATTGAGCTCTTCCTTAGTATGTGACGATCGGGTCCGAATGATCGACTTCGTGGCATTCGCCTTTGGTGAGTCTCTTCATAGCCATTTCCGTGATTCCATGATAGTGGACGAAGGCTGCTGCGATCACCAGGATGTGGAACAGCTGATGGCTGTGGAACTGCAATGGGACGCAGAGAGTCAGTTGACGGAATAACCTGAAGAGTCTCGCGCCTCGCATCGGGATTCTACCCCCGAGATAGAAATGAGATGAAATCGGAGAGAATAAAAAAAAAAGGTAATGACATGCAAGGACTCACCAATAGATCACATTTGCCGGGGAACCATCTTTCGGGGACCCGAAGCGCGTAGAGCGCCGCCCCGAAAATGTAGAGAAGACCCATCAAGACGAGCCAGCCAAAGGAGGCGTTATAAAATGCCGAGAGGAAACCTTCCATGTAAATGTAGTGCACAGCGGGGACGATTCCACTGAGCCCAAAACCCGCGAACACACCTGCAATAAGCAAGGGATGAGCGTCAACTTTCGTGAACAGTTTGTGTCCGACCTCGTGTAAATTCCAGTGGGCTTGGATATCGAACTCCGAATTTTAGAACAAGTAAGACAAGGGCTCAGACCATCGACGAACCGAGTCCTCCTGATTCTATAACGATCGCCCCTATGGCATCTCCCCATTCCGGACGCAGTTGCTTGAGACAGGATACTCTAGTCCAGACCGGGGGAATGACCCAATTTTTTTTCCAATTCTCTCATGCGATGTCGAGCCATGCAAGCAATGTTCCATTGAAAGAATGGCAACAAGTCCCCCGATCCGCTCGAGTGTTCGCTCTCTATGCGAGAATCCAGGGAGAGAGAGCGTCATCCACGCCCTTCAGCGCGGATGTCAATGACCTTTTACACGAGCTCTCCATTCGGGATTGCGGAGTCGACGAAGCGCTGTACCGAACTTTTCCCCTTGTAAATAAGAAGATGGAAACTCACCCGCGCGCAAAGGCCGGTATTTCGGAGTGCCGAATTTGTCCCATAGGGAAACAATTACGGCTGCAATTCCGAGCACGATGACCACGGTGAGGTAGATGAGCTTTGGTTGGAAGTCGCAATAGAAGCCATAATACAACCAAGGGACGAACGAACCAATTATGAGTAAAGCGATCCCGCAATAGTCGAATCTGTAAAGAATGCATCCGTCACACTTTGATTCGATGATCAAGCGATAAAAGCGATCTCCTTGAGGAATCCTATAGGTCGTGGTCCTTTGGAAGTCGATTCCACCATCACAAGAATTCGTTGACGCACGATTATCAATAGGCGTCTGGAAATTTCATCATCGATCTGTTCTCGAATTCTAGGATATATTCTGCTCTATTTGGATAGGATATCATTGGTGTGATTGTCGAAGCATCTCGGCGCTGAGACGGACGCTCCATGACCTTGAAACACATATGGTATACTGAGATATCGAAAGTTCTGCTAGAATCACGACCGCGCGTCCCTCCAGACTCTTTCGCGAATCGAACGGAAGGTGAGTCGGTCGGTCGGTCAACAGACCGGAGTCAAAACGAGCAGTTTTCCCCCATCAAGCGTTGGAGAAGCTCCTATCGAGCATGAAGATCCAACCTTGATCGCTCACCATCAGATTGCGGGGATCTCTGTGAACCATGTATGGTACGGGCAGTCACATAAATAGTCTCTTCTCAGCAGAGTTCTCAGCAAACTCGCCTCGAGATAAGCTGAGTCTCGCGTGATGGCTTGTAGATCACAGAGCTACACCACCCTGCTACGTGGGCCGTGGATATCCCCAAGGCGATACGGAGAGCGTATGTTTCCGCAAAAAAAACAGAATCCTTTTCGAAACCGCTCAGAGTATCAGCAACTCGCGATCGGAATGTCGATCCTTATCAAGACATCCGAGATAATAATCTTTTCGCAGCTGGTCTTGGCCAAACGCGTATCTCGAAATCTATTTTCGGGAGAGGGTATTTCCCCGCGTCCACGCAATTCGCACCCGATCCAAGATCATGATCCTGCCGAGAGACTCCCGAACGTCTGAAATTTCGAACGACTCACGAATTGCACTTACTTTGAAAACAGTCTGCCAACTTGTTCCGAATGACAGGATACCGTATGATAGGTGAAACTCATCCCCATGCAGAGGATAGCTCCGAGGAAGAAAGTGGCGAACACGAGTTTTTCTTGCCACTGGATCCAGTCGGAGGGCTGGACGACGAAATAGATCGCGATACCCAGGAACCACAGGCAACCTAGTAGATGCGTCCAAATGTTTCCGGTTTCTGTGTGGATACGGAAGATGGAACGGAAGCAAGCCGAAAACGAAGGTAGTGGAGGCCGGTGTCCCCGATGAAGAAAGTCGTTGTCTTGCAGCCACTGTGGCAGTGAGCTGAAGTGACAGACCTTCCACGCCTCCTCGAGTACCTTGAGAACGAGTTGTTCCGCCTGTTCTGCCTCGTCGAGAACCTTACGCATAAGCTGCTCCGCCTGATCAGCCGCTCTCTGCGGAAGGCTCAAGGTATCCAGATCTTCGCCGACGATGTTTTCTGAGTCGATGTTTGTCTCTTCGTCTGGAACGAAACGAAGAGATGCTCAGAACGATGATGCGCCGGTCGCCGCTCCGTATCCGTGACTCGTTCGATTTTCCTGAATCTCTGGAATCAAGCTCACCCGATGCACCGTCTTGGGGCGTCCCCGGTGGCGCGAACACGTGCGGGTCCGATAGACAGCTGACGGTGTCGTCGAACATGCCCAGGTCGGCATCGAGATCGTTATTCAACACCGGTCTTCGTCGTATCTCCATCTCCTCGCTCTCGCGGCGTTCTGAGGCGCTGCGCACGAATCGAGACATCGCGATACCTTCGTTGGATTTTCGTATATCTGGAAAATGAGCGGGAATCGTAGTCTCGGGTAAGGAGCTTTCGATCGATCATCTTCGAAGGCTGTGTCGAGGATCACTCGAGTGGAACGGGACACGTTTCGAATTAGCGCTTAGGAGGATCGGAATCCATCTCTCGGTCAGAATGACGTTCCGCTCAAGCTCATGTCGCTGATAGACTAGGGAATACGAGAATGACTACCTCAGATACGAGGTACCGAACATGCCCGGGCCGCGGCTCGGCCGCGAGGTCCCGACTAATGTCCCGAGCCAACAATCGACAGCGCAAGCTAATTGAGTTTGCTTCATCGGAAAGTTCGGAAACGAATCGAGTGACATCCGATATCCAAGGCTCCGCCTACTTTCGCGGCGCGGCGGATGCAGAAAATGCTGCACAGGTTGGAGGAATCGGCGCACTGGATTAAATGGAAATCATTCTTCCGCGCTGCCTGTTCTTGGATGCTTCGCTTCCCGACTGGGCCAGTTTCAGATGAGCCCAGTCAACAGGATCCCGATTTCCGCCGTTCTCTCGTTTGCGGCTAGAATCAACGCGTTCGTTTGTCGAGAGCAATAATTAAACATACGCGTCTCATCACTCTATGGAGCCCATCTGTTGGCCAACGATTTCCCCTATTTCGAGTCCGAATTCTGACCCACGTCAGCTGACCCTCGAAAAACTAAGGACCTACTTAGTCGACTGACTGCCGGCGAGAATAGCAGCTCTCTGACGGATTGTTGGTGTCCGTCGTATAAGCTGCCAACAGCTTCAATAATATAATTATTCCGGCTTTCCAGATGTGCATCAACAATTTTGAATTCTTACAGCCTCAGCGGTGTGTGTGGCTTCGCTGACGGAAGAGTAATTCTAGGAAATCTTTGAAGAACTCACGATGAGCAGCCACTAGACCGATGCCATATCATAAGATCATGGGACTCGCTGAGCGCTGTATGTCTGAAAGACTACAGCTGAGCGAGTTGGATCGGATATCCCATCCGACAAAACAGAGTCTTTATCGTCTGACAGTCGAGCGTGAGCAAGACGAATGGTCCCTCAATGGGAATCCCCACTACTTCCAAAAATTGGGCAATCAATATCGCAGAGACCCCAGATCGATCCCATTTTGTCTTGACAGTGCGAGCCTCCCCCTAAAGGCGCAAGGTAACTCCATGCTCGCATGGAGACGAGGACGCGAGTTTCCGCAGATCGACAGTGGGGAGCGAACGATCGAGGTAATTACCCAGTGACCGGAAACCGACGAATTCCCGGTTCCTTCCGATTGTCAGAACGAATTGCAAGAGTCTTTCACTACCATCGGCTGTTATCGAATGCTTTGTAGGTACAAACGAATGTCACGCGATCTCGAGCGGAAGTCGAGAGCCCGGAGACAGCATACTGTCCTTATCTGTCGGATGCTCCCAAGTGGATGGAACTCATCCAAATCCACGCCTGCTTGAAATGCCGCTCTTGCGGCAGCAGGTACTATCTTTGCCAAGGGCTATGACGTAACAATCCCGGAGAATGCACGCTGGCATTGTTGACGTACATGACAACGCGAGCCGCAGCTCTGTTGAAACAAACTCACCAGAGTTCAATCATGGAAGAAGTTCAAACGAGGCTCGAACTCAAAGAGCCCTCGTTGCCGTCGTTCGCACTTGATTGAGAAGTAGCTCTCACACTGCCATTTGTCGTTCATGGATCCACACACCACTACCACCAGCACCACCACAAGACAGCTGAGGGACGGAGAGAAAGGAGGTGGACGGGAGGACCGCCCCGGCGCGAAATTTGAATCTTTTCTCCTCAGCCCGGACTCACTACTACGCATCGGCTACGATTATTATCATTCATCTGCAACAACTCCGCGAGCTTATCACCTCCCTATATGCATCCCATCCAGAATGGGACGGGCTTTCCTTACGCGGCGAGGGAATGCACTGGAGCCAAGATTCGGGAGCTGTGCAGGGTTTGAAGGCGCTGTTGGCTTACGGCGAGGCGATAGGGCTCTGCTAATAGCATATCTTGGAGGTGTCGATGATGTTTTCCCTCCACGGGTTTCCAAATACGTTGATCTTCACAGGTAAAATTCCATGACGATTCCCTCATTTTCTACCTGCATACCGTGAGGGGGAATACCATCGAAATTCCGAATATTCCGAGGACGGTGTCAGGAGAGACAAGGCGGATCGATTCGACTACACAGGAGAAGACGAATCATTGAGACCGATCGCACGGACCCATCTGACTAGTTCACCAGAAACCGCTTAGGCAACCGAGCCGATCACTCGCAGAACGAATTCTTCCCCAATCATGACAATAATTCGATGATCATGGTCACTATGCGCACCGATCGAGCCCCTCCGAGATTCGAATTTTGGCGCGCCACAGGCTCTGCTGTGGCTGTCTTCATTTCGAAACCACCACTGGCTCTTTCTTTTCCGGTGGCCAGCAAACCTGCGGTGTGTGTTTCAACGTTCTTAGAAATTATCCGTTCAAATCTACGTTATTATGAGATAATTCGTGAGAATTGCTTTTAGTGAATATCGTCCGGAGTCACGAGATCAGCTCGGGCTCAAGAAGAGAGCACTTGGAGGGGTGTCTTGTCACGAAACCGAAGCCTCACTCCGTATGTGTGTTCTAAACAGTGGTGTTCCTCCCTGAATTACAGAAAATGACCAAGCTCAGGCCGGCTACGTCGATGAAAATCGTCAAGAAGAGGACGAAGAGGTTTACTCGTCACCAGAGTGATCGATACGGAAGACTGTCGGTGAGTTGAGAGCAAATGCTCGCGAGTATTGCTCAGGAGCTTGGTTTGTTTTGAAAAGCCACGTGAAAGTGTATGCAGGAAACTCGTTGCGACCAATGGAGCTCTCGATACGAAGTTCTTCGAGGCATCCGGATATCTCGAGTTCTCGCTCGCTCTGAGTCGCCGAAAAGATCTGAGAGCGGGCAGTTCCGACATCCGGCGGTATCGAACTTCATGGTCCATCGGGCATCCTGGAGCACCGTGCCCGGCTGAGGGACCGGCACCGCAATCATAGAGCCTGCGTATCGTAGACGATTGACTCGTGAAGGCTACGAATTGTATACATTTGATTATGATATGACATGATCCGGTTGCGTCTAATGACGTTTCCATGACGATCGTATGGGCTCCTCCGATCAGATCGCAAGGGAGATTCATATTGACACGACGCTCACACATGATCTTCGCCTTCCAGAACAAATGGCGCAAGCCCAAGGGTATCGACAACCGAGTCCGTAGGCGATTCAAGGGACAGTACCTCATGCCCAACTGCGGTTACGGATCTAACAAGAAGACCCGCCACATGCTCCAGAACGGTTTCCGCAAAGTCACCGTCAACAATCTGAAAGAGCTCGAAATGCTCATGATGACCAACAAGCGTTATTGTGCCGAGATCGCACACACCGTTTCTGCGAAGAAACGCAAGGAGCTCGTCGAGAGAGCTCGCCAACTCTCCATCCTGGTCACCAACAGGCACGCGAAGCTCCGTCAAGAAGAGACTGAATAAAGTGCTTCGGTTGTGTGTGATGTATGTCCGAGAATTCTCTTTTCCTTAGCCGAATTCCACCATCGGTCTCCACGCTCGGAGAAGAGCGGGGTCTCGAGTAGCCCGCTCGTGTAGGATTCGTGGTCATGAAGCTTTGCTAGCGGCTTTTCCGTGGTGTTAAGTGACTTTACGCCACCTTGATCGTTCGGGAAGCCCAAGCTGCTGCTCTCAACACCGATTAGCGACATGCCATGTCCCCTCGCGTGCCGCCTTCACCTCTTGGAGATTTCTAACTAAGTCAGTGTCTCTTGCACCGTTGCTACCTCGTGCCCAGAAGGAATTTCGATCCAGAATCCGCAGGAATCCCGGACCGTCGAAGTCCCGCTTGCAAGGCGATGACAACGATTATCTCATTCGTGTACGATTCCATGACGTCAGGTACCGGCGAGATCCTGATGTTTCCGATTTGTCTAACGCCAGATAGATAGCATCCAACACGGGAAACGCACGTCGGAGAAGTTCGCGGACGCTAGAGCGTGATCGAAGTATGCGATAATTGCAGAGAACGGTGCGCAGTCCGTCGGTTCACGTCTGGGCGTGAGAAGCCCCGTTCCAGAAGGCCATTGTGTGATAGGAGAAATCAAGGAGATATTGATCAAATTGCTCTGCTGCTATCGGCGCTCCCCAGGAGAACTCTCACCTTTTTCCCCTGAGCCTAACCGGCAGAGTTTCTCTCGCGCGATTTCCGGACGTCGAGCGATTCAACATGGAGCAACTCCCCATACCTATGATTGAAAGTCCACGAACATGGCAGGATGGAGACCTCGCTCATATCCCGCAAAATAAGGGGCTCCGCTCCGTCAGCTCTGGAGCACCTCAGGTCCTGCCGTCGGAGTTCAGACATTCCCAATTTCCTTCGATCTCCGACGCATCACTACGACGCGTCGAAAGACTAGCTCATGAGCACCATGTTCTGCGGCGGGGAATTTCTTAAGCACAGCAAAAAATGTCACGGACATAAGTGGGTGCATGGGACATGAATCAGGCGATAGATCCCGAAAGTTTCCATTCGTCATGAAGAGGCGCACCGCGTGAAAGACGGGATGAAGTCCGAAGAGCTTATAGAGCGGAACTTTTGAATTTCTCGAACAGCCCGGGATTTCCTGTAGCTAATCTTCGGAAAGCCGGTTCAAGCTTGATCCGAGTTTTAGTGAGTTTTGTTAGGCCTACATCAACATGGCAGAGTGAGTGCTTCAGGAACGTTCTCTATAAGCGAATCGAAGGAGAGGTGAGCTTCTGATCAATTGCATGCGAACGGACAGCTCTGAAAAAATCGCGACGAGCCAAATGAATTCGAGCGCAAAAAAGTTACCATCCGTATATACAAGCTTGGTCTGGTGTTACCGTGTGCGGGGGGCTACATTTACCGAACGACGGTGGTATATACTTCTACAATAGATATCGAGCAACAACACAGACACAACAAGGTGCTTGGGGACATCGCGAACCAGTGAGGAGTGAGGAGCATTGTTCCGTGTTGAGGTGTCAGACTTCGGCAGGATGGCCTTGTCGCGGATGGCCTCTATGCGGCTGTTGGGCTCCGCTTCGAAGAGTGTGCTCATACCGAAGCACAAGGTCGAAATGTCGGCCGCGCTCATCAGACTGATATCGTCTTCGGAAAAGAAAACCTCGTCCGCCGTGGCGAATCGATCTTTCGGGCGTAGCGAAGAGATGCCACCGAACGAAATCGCAAATCCTCCACGAACCCCGGAGGATTTCATCGACGCCGTGAAGAAACCCCGAAACTGGATCAGCTATGGTTACAGCTACTATGACAAAGAGAGGGACGCTGATGTATACCACGCGACGATGTTCTTCCTTGTGTCGCTCATGGTCGTGGTCGGCTCCGCTTGGATCGCTTACCTGCCGGATTGGCGTCAACAGGATTGGGCGCTTCGGGAAGCCTACCTAGAACTCGCGCGACGCGAGAAATACGGACTGCCTTTGGTGGACAAGGATTTGGTTCCTGTCGACAGAATCAATCTGCCGTCGGAAGAGTTCCTTTACGAGGAAGGACACGAAGTTTACCTGTAGTTGACTGCGCAAGGAGAGTGATCATATGATAATATTAATAAAATGCAATGAGCACACCATGTTTACCTCGTGCGTCTTCATTCCCATTGAGCGCGCGCCGCGATAAGCCCTGCCATGTCGGAGCTCGTCATAAGTTTCGCATTGATCTCTCCTTCGATTCGACTCTTTCCAATGATGATAATTTTCTCCCTTAGCTACTGCCAACGATTCGGCTTCCCGATTAACAGTATTGAAAATTCAGAATGCAGGCTGGAGTCATCGAGGAAGTGCCTCTCGATGAGGTTCAGACCATTGAACAGGACATCGATATCCAGGAGATGGAGGACGAACAATATGGAGGAATCGACGCCAACGAGGTCAATTCGGAATCGAAAATGTACAGGAGCTTCAAATGCCACATCTGCAAGGTTTACTTCACCAGACTCCACACTCTGAAATCTCACATATCAACCAATCACCCGGAGCTGGATTGGAATGATCTCTACCGTACGACGACATTCAAATGTGGAGAAGGGGACTGCAAGTACATCGGGAAAACAAGAACCGATCTGCTCGGACATTTGTATCAGGAGCACGATTTTCTCCTGCATAAGGTAGAGGGCGAGTTTCTCTCCACTGAGGATTTCACGGTTTTCTTTGAGAAGCTGCAAAAGGTGAGCCAAGGGATGCTCAATGTCTAAATCAAGAGATGTTCAATTCTCAAAGCGCTCCGCCATAAGCTTCGCTCCCGAATTCCGCCGGTTGCCGTTAATGCTACCACTGTAACGAAGGAATAACTGCAGGTCCACAAGGTTCGGTTTGTGAAGAAGAGGGGAAAGTCACTGGAATCGGCTACGCAGTACTTTGTCTGCAGTAGAGATGGCTACGTGAAAACAGGGCGTGCCATCAAGTTCGGGGGTAATTTCGTCCGGAAGAGGAATACCAGCTCGCATAAAATCGGAACATTCTGCACAGCTCACGTCTCCGTCCGCAGCTGTCCAGATGGTAAGGCTTCACGCTCCCGCTCTTCGACCCTGTTCTGAGATAAGCATCAAAGGGAAATTCAACTCATCCACCGTTCCCCAGCCTACCATGACCCCCCTCCCCCTTTCGCAGGCCGTATCACCATCGAAGGCTTCACCACTCATTATAACCACGCGATCGAGGGAAAGAGATTAGCACTTCTCGACAGTGAGAGGAAATTTATCAAATACCACGCTCAGCGGGGAAAATCAATACGAGACATAATTGAGCTCATACACCACACGATCGGGGCGAATGTCGCTGAGGACGATCCCCTCAGATTCCTAAACGCGAGGACCGTGCGAAACGTTGTGAATTCGGTTTCGGTGAGTAGCAGATTGCGTCCAAAAGGCCGGGAATGTACTGAATCACTGATCATGAACAGTTTCCGATACCTAAAAGGATTCATATTCTCAGGTTGAAGTACCCAGTACGGCAGAACAGTTGTTCTTCCAAATAAACGGACCCGAGGTTCAAGAAACGGAGATAGAAGAAGCAATTCCGAGAAGGTACTCCATAGGCTGAGACTTATCTGACTCCGATTGCCATCGATGAACATATTCAGCTGCCCAGGGTTCCGAGCGAATTTCTCCTTCGCCTTCATTCACATTTCGATTTTTGTCCTTTTATTGCAGTCGACAGAGAGGCGTCAGCGTCATCGACGTTGTGCGCGGTCACCAAAAGAGTATCGAGGAGTCGTACAAACTGTTCCTCGGCAACCACGAGAGCCAAACGACGAAAGAAGAGTGGACCATTCAAAATGAGCGGAGCCCCACCTGCTTCAAAGTCTCTCGACAGGAAGATAAGTGTCCCACAGAAGCCTCTGGTGAGGCTAGCGTGTGTCCCTTCACTTGCGTTCATTGCAAGTGCTGCACCCACATATACACCTGCAATTGCACCAGCGGGAAGAGTGGGAAGATGTGTCAACACATCCACGCCATTTCGCCAATACCTCAGGCGTTTGGAACGAGAGCAGAAAACTA